>NC_031773.1:41240976-41417370 GCF_001522545.3 Parus major | reverse complement strand
TTCCCGCACCTTCCCGCACCTTCCTTTCCCTTCCGCACCTTTCCGCACCTTTCCTTCTTCTCCACTCTTGCCTTTTTCCTTTTCCCTTTTCATCATTTTCTTTTTTATTCTGTTCATAAATGACTCATTTAGAATCACTCATTCTCTACCTCCCTCTTTTTCTGTGTTTTTTTTTTTGGCAAGGCCACAAAACTGAAACACAATGCCTTGAAAATTAATTCAGATTTTGCCGTTGACTTCAATAAAACTATTGACTTGCATGATGTTTTTCCTTGACCTGCAATAGAACATTCCTTGATTACAAAACCTCATATTCTAAGATAATGTGTTGGGGTAAAGTTTGGATCCAAACTTATTATTTAGCCTGTATTAAAAATGTGTGAAGTACATATCTGTGTGAATATAATATCTGTGAAATACGCACTTCAACAGTAAGATGATAATATTTCATCTACTCTTTGCCAGTCCAGCTTTCTAAATAGATTCATGTATGTTTTTGACTGAACCCTTAAGAGTTAATTTTGGAAGGCTGATGCTGCCAGGACCATGGAGTGTTAGAGAATTCATCTTTCTTATTCTCCTCATAACTGAAAGCCCATAGTGCATGATTTTTCCAAGTCCTTGATAACTTTCATTAATACTGTTTTCTTTCTTGAATATTACATGACCTGGGACTCAGTGTGCTTAATAGGTAGAAGCAGCAAAGAAGTTCACCAGTAAAAACAGAGCAAATGAAGTGCCTTATTTTTGATGAAAAATTATGAGCTGCTTGAGAGGTGCAGAATTAAGATTTTAATATTAATGTAAAAAATATGGAAAATCCCCCTGCTGGCTCTCTCTCATCTTATTTGCCAGAATGATCCCTAGGGTGGTCATCTAAACACTTTTGTCATGGTTTGTTTAGAACAGATATAAATTTGGAGAGGATATTACAAGACTTTAAAATCAGTTTTGTTTATATTGCATTCACTTCTGTAGTTTGGAAACTAACTTTTTACTCTTCATGTGACTTTTCACATCAAAGATCAGAAGTCCAAGACTTCTGCTGCTGACAGAATTACAGTATAGATCTTCTAATCATCTCTATGCATACATTAAAAAATTGATTAACTCTAATAAGCCTAGCTTGCAATAGTGCATTGTAATATTATTCCTTTAGTTTCTTTTGGCAATCTTTAGTTGACTTAATGTAATTCAGCAAGTGTCCATACAGATGCATCATCATGCCCAAAGAGACTCACTGTCAACAGCAGGCAGTGCTGCATCATAGCATTAAGTTTTTATACTGCTTTATGTAATGTTTTTGTGTTGTCTTTAATTAAATCTAAGACCTAGAGGAACATGAGGGCTGTGCATGCTGTTTGTATGCTGGTAACCACAAAGAACACCCAGAAGAAAGTGGAAGTAAAGACAACTGTTTGCCAACGTTGTTATTTGCAGTGAATCTCTTGGTTACTGTAAGCATGTGCTGCAGCCAGTGAAGGGAGCTCTTAACTGGCACAAGACACAATTTGCTGGCCACGTGAGCCCATGAGCATTTGGCAGGCTGTCTGTGGATGGGTGAACAGGGAAGGAAGCAGCCATGCCTAGGAGTCCTCTTGGATGACATTTAATCACCAGATCCCCTGGGCACAGGGTGGTTCTTCCAGGCACTTACCCAAACACTTTTCTGGGTGAAGACCAGCTCTTCTGAAGCCACCCCAGAAGGAATCATAAGAGGGAGGTGCCATCAAATGTGTTGCTGTATGTTCTTTGTGACTATCAAGGCAATGAAAAGGGTTTTTTTCTGACACACTATGGCCAAAAAGTGACAGATGCAGCAGACTCCATGTCTGGCTGGAGCTGGTGGTGCTGAAAGGGAGCTGACTCTCAAGTCTAGTTCAGTGACAGCACTGACAAAAAGTCCCTCTATAGACAGGTTTGCAAGGAAAGGATGATAATATGCTTGAGACAGCATCAAAAAAAAAAAGCCTGTAATTAGAAGTATAAAGACTGGAGTAAAATCTAGGAGTTTCTTAAATATCATCAGGTGGTAATTCCCACTACAAGGACAACTCCTTCCTATCAACATATGATTTAAAGAAAGGATTGTCATGAAGTGGCTAAGCAAATGCAAACTTAATTTTTATTAATTTTCAACCTCAGAAAAGACTCACAGTCATGAAGTTCATTATAATATGTCCTAGAACCTTAATATTCCATTTATCTCATTTACTGCCCTATATACTTTGAGTCTTACCCTCCTTATATCGAGTAGATACAGCTTCCTTCTCCCAGCCACAGCACCATTTTCTAGCTCTCTATGCCTTTGTTCTTTTCCATGCAACATCTCCTATGCCTTTTTTTGCCACCTTACTTAAACTTTTTTCAGATGGCTTCTATTCTCCACTTACTCCACTCTTATTCTTGTTTCCTCTCTTTGACAACATATGTCTCAGAATGAAAGACTAATTAAATTGAATAAATGAAAACCAACTAACAAAATATTTTACTCTTTTGTTCAGAAAAATGATAAAACTTGGAAATCTGATAACCAGAAAGCCTTTAGGACTTGTCAATATTGGGAAACAGAAACAACTTCCACAAATGCATAAAACTCTTGTTCTTAATTTTGTGTGGTTGAGAAATAAAATGCTAAACACAGACACATTTTCATCTGTAAAGAAAAATTGTCATTTGTCCAGAACTGAACATTGCCCATTCTGGGCATTAAGCCAGGATGATTTAGTGAGAAGGGAGAGCCTGCATTTGGAGAGGCAATGAGGAAATGCCTCTCTGACAGGTTGATTTAAAGGAATGGCAGCTGTGTGAAAGTGCTGAGGGAAGAATTGTACATTACATTTTTAGGGAGAGAGATTAATGGGCACCCAATGGAGATACATATGAGGGGGTGATAAAAGCAAAAGCCTATGTTAAATGTACTTACAGACACCCAAAATTTTGAGAACCTCTATATTTGGGGTGATAATCTTTTTCCTCTGTAGCTTAATATGCCTTAAATACCGAGGAACAAACCTCCTTGTAGCCTCCAGGGAGGCTGCACTGGAGTATGTCTGCCACATCCTTCTTTGTGTGTCTCCAGATGAAGGAGATTGACTGGCTTTCCAGTTCAGACAGGAATGTAGAAGCTTTAATAACATAATCAGAGTTTAATGATCACAAAAATATCCAGATCTGATTCCAGCAGGTTTGAATGCAACATTTTGCACGCTCAGTAGACGATTCATTAAAAATGAATATATAAAATGCACGGTGTGTTGTGCCACGGTGCTGCTGTGAGCCCCGGTGTGAGTGACCTGTCACAGAGCTGTGACAGATGGGAGACTGAGGGCTCCATTTCCATGCTCCCAAGTGCAGCATTTCCTGAACACACATGGACTGCTTTAGTTTGTCTCTCATTCTGTCCAGACTGTGCTCACAGACAGGCTGCATGTACGTAGCTGATGGAAGGACTCTGGTTGGTGGAGTTTGAAGAGGATTTAAAGATAGGCCATAAGGTGGATTTGACAGGTCGGGTTTCAGGTATGTATTTGACCCATGACTAAATGAAGGAGCACAGCCACAGTACAGGCAGAAGCAAACCCTGGGTGTCACACCAGTCAGTGCCCACTTCCCATGAGCAAGGACTTGTTAGCATGAGTTTAGGGGTACCCTTGGCACCTTCCTGCCCTGTCTTTCATTTATTCCCCTGCCTTCCTTTGAGACCTGCTGCTCAGTCACTGCATTCAACAGCCATGACTTGTCCCAGAGCTGTTTCTAACACTCTGGGGACTGTCTGGGTGTGGAACTTCACTTCTCTGCAAGCCAAAGAAATTTTCCAGAAAGCACAAGTCAATTTCTGATGCATGTTTTTTTTCAACTTCCTCACTTTCTGCTGAGGGCTAAAGATTTCTCTGCTAAACCTACCTCCCTTGATCCTAGACATTTGTGAAGAATTTATTAAAAATATTGTTTTCTGCATGACAGATCATTTTAATACACTGAGTCTACAATACTTTAAATTGACTGAATTTCATTATCTTCATGCACAATATCTTATCTAGAAATTTTCCTCAGTAAATATTATTAGCATGCAGTTGGTGCAGTAAGTCTGGGAGGAAAAGGTCTTATGCAGCTTTGGGAGAGTTATGAGTCACTGCCATTTTATATCCCTATGAGAAAATACTATAATGCATGTTAAGCCTCTATCCCAAACCATAACTAGGTTAACAGCATTTTTACTTTCCACATTCCTCCATGAACACGATTGATATTATATTCTCCATTTTTTGCCTTAAACCATTGCATAATGCTGAAAGATATTGTTCAAGGCTTCTTTATTTCACCCAACTTTTATGCAGTGAGCGAATTACTCCTGCAAATAATTTGCACGTGAGTTGGGTAAACTAAAATATATTTGTGAGACACTGAGATGCAAAGATAGCAAGAAAAGGCTTTGGATGTTTATCATTACAATTCATACAAAATAAATTCGTAAACAAAATTAAATATAAAGAGATCAAAGAAAAAAGTAGAACAAATAAAAGCTTCAGGATAAAATATTTCATTTGGAATAGATGACACAAGCCTTGAGTAAAGATTTTCCTTGAGGAAAGATTTATTAGACCATGGAAAAGAAATTTGAGAGAAACTATAAGTCATGTAAAGTTGTTAGGGGTAACTGCTGCAGATATTGGAGATGCTGGAGAGAAAGAACTTGGTTTAGTAATGCAGCTCTAAACAGACAGAGAAGCATGCTGTGAGCACCTTCTAAAAGAAGAAGGCAAAAGAGCTGGAGCAAACAAATGTCTGATTGTAAATGTCCACTTAACCTCCCTGCAGGAGCTGAAGCGCCTGTGATGATTTTGTATGGGAAGTGAGGAATTTCTAAAAAATTATTTTCCCCAAAATTCAGCTAGTATCTATGTACTCTGTTGAGAAAGAGGGAAATAAGGAAAGGAGCTGAAGAGATATGGAGACAAAAAGGAAACCTGGACCAAAGAAGCAATTTTTCACCATCTGGCATTTAGATTTCATTAGTACATCATATATGAATTTCAATATAGTCAAATATAAAACCCTCTTGTTACAGAGTACTCTATAAGGGAGGTGAAAAGCCATTCCAGATGAAATGTTGGAATTTTTTCCACTAACTCCAATGATATTATGATTTTTTTTAGAGAGCCTTTCCCCATTTAAAATGGGATGGCATGGGTGAGGGCTGAGGTCTGTACTGTGTGTTCATAGGCAAAGGCTAATAAAGATTCACCACTTCTGTATCCTGTCTTCAGACTCTGCTGGGTACTCTGGCCAGTGCCTGTCTTAAATTACATCATACTTGATTTATTTATCTATCATTAAAAGCTATTTGTGTCAAAGCTGTCTGATGTAATTTTTCACTATGTAAATTTTCTAAAGCAGTTATTTTTTGTGTGTTAAAATTTGAATTTCCACTTATTACTACAGGAATATTGATTGAATTATAAAATAGTCTATGGCTATTGTGAGGAACAATATGGAAATGAGCTGTGTTATTGTTGCATTTTAATTTAATATGTAATTCAAATTACCAACAGCATTGTGATTTTAGTTTTAATATTGTTTTGGGAGTGATGCAAAATGACAGACAACATAAAAATGAGATGGTTTGGAAAACAGTCATCTGAATCTGGTTGTAGTTAAGTAAAGATGGGAACATCCTGACCTTCCACACAGCCAGATGTGGAAAATATACTTCAAAGTCTTCAAGACAAACCTAATGGCATACAAGATTAATGGGTGCTGTTCCTGAGGGACATAAAGGGCCTTATAACCTTGGAATCCATGAAAACAAGGCATATATGTGAAGTACAAACTGATATTTTCTAAATAATCTGGATTATATTAAATTTCTTGTCTATAGCTGAGTATATGCTTTAAGAGAGGCTACTACCTCTTCAATTAGTGTTTTCATTTATTTAATTTAACAATCCTTTAGCACTAGCTTCATCTTTTACAAAGTCATTATGTGTTTAAGTTTTATCAAAGTAAACTAATTAAAAATATATGTTTTTAAAATTTTAAGTGAAGTTACAGAATTTCCACTATTTGAAGTTAATGAATATGAACATTAATTTCCATTTACTGGGGTAATAACCAGACAACAAAAAAATTTCATTTAAAATCTAAATTAATTAAAATTTAAAATTAAAAAATTCTTCAACTTTTAGCAACTAATGCAAATGAAGATTTTTTTTTTTTTCCAAGACAGGCTAACACTTAAAAAGCACTATATTTAAGAAAAAAATTGTAACATTTTATATTACATCCTGGTAAATTAAAATTAGGAAATTAAAGTTAGTAGAATTTCTTATTATGAATTCTTTTGCATTTTCAGCTATTATTTGATTTTAAATTCTGGCATGCAGTAGGATATTCACCATATCCTAGTACAACATACACCTTAAACAAAGGTGTCTTTCCCTTCAGGTTCCACATTTAGGGACCCTTATCTCAGTTTCTTTTATCAAGTAAAACAGCCCCAGCCAGAAATGCTACACAATATTCCTTGTTACAAGGAATAACATGGAGAGGCACAGACACATTTCACAACCAGTCTGTCCAGAGAGGCTGTTGACATCAAACTTCTAGCATTTCATACTCCTCTTTTTTTCCCCCCTTTAAAGAGAGAGGGGGAAAAGAAATCCAAAAAGCTCCACCAAACACAACCCCCCAATAACCACAACTCATACCCTGTCAGTTCTGCTTTATTCAATAAAATGAAGGAGCAGGTGACTTGAAGAACTGGTAACAAGATATGAAGATTTTTATCTCCATAGGAATGATTTGAACACAGCTTAAGTTAATAGTGACTGAAATCTGTCCCCAGGAGACTATTGCTCAAGTGAAAAGCCTGTTGATCATTTTGGTACAATGTCAGTGCACTGTGTAAGTGCATCCTTGTAACCAGCACCACAGCTGTCATCTCTGCAGCCTCTGCGAGGAGGATAGAAAATAATCCCGGGGAATGAAATACTCTCTCTCTCTCAAATAAATCATCCCCTTGGGAGCCCTCAGACACAGTGAAATAAAAATGCAGTTGAAGCCTTCACTCTGGCTTTTCCTGGTTTTTTCACTTGCATGTACACATGTGAATTTGTCTGGTTTGGTCTAGAGCAGGAATGAGTGTGCCAGGCACAGCAAGATGACTCAACCCATGTAGCAAGGGTCAGCTTTGTTAATGGATGAGCTTTTAGCAATTCCAGTCACCAATGCACATATTTCCATTCAACTATTTATCCTATCCATATCAAGGAAAGCAAAAGTCACTCTTCAGCCCCACCTTCTTTGTACTTAAAGAAATGAATTTAAAATAGAATTACGGTCAGACAACTCAGCAGTTCTGTAGCTCTAATGGAAGCTTTTCCCCTTGGCCCCTCCTTGCAAACACTTAAGTAAATTAACACAGGATAGACAAAACCATACACAGATCAAAGGAGCAAGCCATACTAAATGGCTTAAGACTATTTAATGTCCTCCTTTTAGACAGAAAACAAACTTTTGCTTGTTTTCACAAGGTGAAGCCCCACTGTAAAAATTGACATATCAGGATAAATTTACTCTCCCCACCTGTCAGAGGATCTGTGCACCTATTCCCCCCCAACAGGACATTTATCTTGCATGCAGAATTAGAAAGCATACTCTAATTTGGCTTTTCAAATACTAAAATAATTTAAAATAATCTACTTATGATGCCAAGTACTCTCCATCATATTCCCAGCTCCACTGTATCTTCTGAAAACATTTTTTTAGCCCTGACTCCTCCGAAGCACCATATTCAGAAAAAACAAAGATCTACTGATAATTTCCACACTTTACAGCATTGCTTCTTTGTCTGTTTCTACTTCCTTTCCACAAACACATGGGCTTCTTAAGTGGTAGAGATTGCAGCTCTCCCCACTGATATCTTTATACTTCATTTTGCCTTTTTCAGGTGATAATGTACTCCTTGCCTGTAATTCTGAAATTTCAGAAGTTAATGTGGTTTATTAGCTAAATATGGGCAAAATTGTTCCACTGAGGAATAAGACAATTCATCAGCTGCTCTGAAAATTCCTTTACAGCTGTACGAGCATAACCAGGATTGTCCTCTCATGAGGGATGCAAGAATACAGTGCTCAGGAAACACAAACAAATAAACAAACAAACAAACACAGAAAAAGGACTTTTAGTTATGGGAAGAAGAACTCTTTCAGAAAAGTACATGTCTGTCATCACAGACAACCCCCATGAGCAGCTCCCAGTTGGGAAATGCCATGCCACAGCCCAGCAGCAGAATTTATAAAGACCAGCAGTGTTTTTTTGTCCCTTTTCAGGATGGAACCCAGTGATTCTCTGATTCCATCTCCAGAAAACATGTGAGCATGTCTGCTGTTGCTCCCAGCTGGGGAAGCACACAGCAGTGTGTGGGCAGAAGAACCATACACCCCACAGCCAGCCAGCTATGGAAGCAGATAAGTGTCCTCCTCTGCAACAGGGGAGGTCGAGCTTCCTCAGCCCAAAAGAAACAGCCTTCCTCTGCTTAATAGCCCTCCAGCTGGAAATCATTAAGGAGTGGATAAGAATAATATGATGATAGCTTGAGGAGGAGCATTTTTCATCTTTGCCTCTTCTCTGGGCTTGAAGCTGAGCTTGAAGGCAACTGCGTGCCTGGAGCTGTGCCACAACAGAGAGTCCTCCCTCCCCTGCATGGTCAAACAGGCATCTGACTTCCATTGCCCCAACCAAGAGAGCTACATGAGTTAAATACCTTGAGGCAGGGACCTGATTAATTTAAAGGCCTGCAAGGTCCTGCTGGTTAGAGGAGTTGTTTGTCTCATATTAACAAAAGTCAAGGTCAAAAGTGGGTTTGGATGCATGGCATCTTTTCAGTGCTTGCTTTTCTTTAATTTGGCACTTCTTGCTGATTTATGAGAAATGTATGTAAGCAAAAAAAGGGGACTCAACAACTACTCACAATCACTTCAGCAGCACCTTTTAAAGGAATGACAAAGGGGGTCACTTTTTGTGTGTGTGTGTTTTTGATTTACTTTTAATAGTCTTGTTGTTTGCTAAGTTGGTGGCACAATAAAAGTTTCTTCAGAGTGGTATCTGCACAGAACTGCAAGGTGTCAAAAGCTAAGGTGGGGTGAAACAAACAGCTGTAATTGTAATTCAAATATTCCTTGCAAAATGCTTCAGGCCAAAAAACTAGTCAAAGCAGAGAAGCAGACATGTCCACTGTGATTTTACATCAGCTTATGATGCCCTGACCCCCACACTGAATCATCCCAGTCCTAAATGATGCAGGCTAACCCTTTATTTCTCATTCTCTTTATTTTGTGCTCCTCTCAAATCAAAAACTTTTCATTGTCTGCTGTTTGCCTGCTGTCTTTGGGGTGGGGGAGGTCTAGTTAGTTTTGTTTTCCTACTAGCTGTGTGACTTCAGCAGCAATCTTTCTTTAAAATTATTGTTCTCCATTTTTGAATGACTAATTTCTTGTTATATAGATGACTCATGACAGCATTCACTTGTGAGATGCAAGTGAGATCTGGAGGCCTTTGAAACAGCAAAAGTCAATGTCTTGGAGGAAGACAGCCGAAACTCAGGTGCTGTTTGTTCATTGGGACTTTAGAGCACTCAACAGGAAGGAAAACAACCTCATTTGCAGCTTTCCAATCTCCACATTTCTCTTTCTGTTCCTGTTACACCAGAATGAAAACCAGCTGTTTATCAGCTCTTAGTTTGCTTTGCTGATTGTGGTTTTGGCAGACGAATGAGATTTCCTCTTTTGTGCTTCTTGTATTTCCCACAGTACCAAAGTCTATTAGAGGGGAAGAGTACTGAATATTAATTCCAGACACTGCATTGTAAATTTGTACCTGGCACTCCTGTTCAGATGCATTAACATTCCAGTTCAAATACATTAACATTCCCAGACCCTGCTCTGACCTCACTTGTGCTGATTTTATACTTATATAACTGCTGACAGCTCAGGACTTGTCCTTAATTTACACTGAGCTGCTTTTACTGCATGTTTGCAATGTTTACAAATGCTTGGTTATTTACTGTTCTTCTATTTATCACCCTATTTTGTAAAGAAGATTTGTATCATTTATCTCACAAGGCTGTGGCATGCATCACAATAGATGGCATGTTTTTTATTATTTTCTTTACAGTTTGATTTCTTTTCATTCTTTCTTTTAATATTCTTTCTCTTAATCATCCTTCTTAATCAATATTCCTGTAAGTCATGTAAAATATTTGCTCTCCACTGTTCTGCAACCCTTTCTAGATCTGCTAAAACATTTCCCATGTGAGGACCAGAAACTTTTAATGGCTATTTTCAGTCATGGTGAAAGCCAGCAGCAGAACAGAGACAACCTGCTTTCCATCTCTGAGCCTGAAGACCACTTTTCCCTGCACTTTTCATTGTTCTTGGCTGCTTTGAATCCTCCAGACTTCTGAGTTGAATTCACTATTAACTGATGAATAAATCTAATGAATGATCTTGTGACCAGTCAAATTCATGTGCACTTTCATTTCCTTCATTTATTTGTACTCAGGGGGAACAAAATTTCTTTTATTCTAAGTTTATAAAGCAAATTAAAGGTAATTGAAAACCCTGTGTTGCTTGCTACTGATGATTATTGAATGAGAGTGAAATGAACTGAAAGGCAGTATTTCTAGACTAACCTGGTCTAACTTCTATTTTTCTACAGCTAAAGAATTGGTTTTTATAGCATTTTTCAGCCTTTAGCTGAAAGGGAAGGGAAAAAAACCAAAAAACAAACAAACAAAAAGAAACCCCCCCAAAAAAGACATCTGTGAATACCCTCAAGTCTCTTATATATATATATATATATATATTAAATGCATCCTGGAGCTTCTGATAACAACATGTAGACCACATAAGACTAGCAGGAAATAACAATAAAAAAATCTGAGGCAAAATATTAGATAACTCTTGAGAGTAATTTCCTCAGAATAAGTAGTTACAATACATATTTTCCCTTGTTTAGCATATTTTTAAAACAAAATGTAAATTGTCTCCATGCAAATGCTATTTCATGACAAGAATAACAGTAATAGTTCTGTTTTACCATAGCCCTGTGTTCTGTAGTCAACTGCTAACACTCTTAAGAATATCTTTTTTCCTGATTTTTTGGTGTAGTGATTCAATCACAGCTACTATTTTGAGCTTTGGTTTTAAATACATTTAGCTGTTTTCTATTGGTTTCCGTTGGTTTACAGTGGCTGAATAACTGTAATAAATGCTTCTTGGGTTCTCTGTTTTAGCAGAATGACCTAAATTACTCACCAACTCACCAGCCTGAAATTTGCTTCAAAGAAATCCATGCTATGTTATGCATTTCCACTTTTGTGTTTCACTGGGGTTTTTATCCTTAAAAAAATATCCAGTTTTTCCATAGGATGAGCATACTGATTCCTGATTATACACCTGTGCATGAAAAACTCAGCAGAATTCCCACCCCCAGCTATCAGTAACTACAGCTGATCAAATGTTTTCCATATGCCAGCTGTAAATAGTAAGGGGCAGATTTGAATGTGGTCAATCAAATTCCAACTCTGCTGACATCAATGGGCTGAGGTGAATTGACAAGAATTATTGACTACAACGCTTTACCACTAAGGTCTTTCACATCAAACTACTAACCACTAGCAGGCACTGATAACTCCTATTTTATCTCACAGGTGTATTTATTAGAAAAGTTATTTTCCATTCTAAAGGTACTAAAATATTCCAAAATCTCTTACCATTAATCTCCAGTAATCATATTGCCATTTTAGTCATTGTTATTATTGCTGCTGCTAAAGCTAGTTTTATTCTCTAATCTGCTGCAAAATCATGAACAGAATCCATTATTTCCTTTGTCTTATCATTATTTCTAGGACTTGCAGCAACTTCTTATAAACTACTGAGTCCCAGGAACACCCATTTCCTTTTGAGAGTTTATCAAATGCAATGAACTATGATTAGTGAATGTTCATCATTTGTATTAACTGAAGAAATGATGCATTGTCTATAAGCAAGCCTTTGACATCTTTTTTAAAAATAATTGTTTCTTTTAGGGCAGTTTATCTCTCAGGCTGCAAGATAAAAAAAACAGGAAAACTTTCTTGTCTCTGATAGCTGACAATATTAATGGTGATGAATTTATTTGCAAGAAGCTCCTAGGTGCTGGATGGCAAATGTACCTCCTGTCAGTGGAAAGGGATGTAGAAGGCATCCTGGGATTTAGAGGCCAGTCTGTAGTCTGTGATGAAGGACAAGGACATTGTGCTCTTATTCTCTGCAGCACACACCAAAACTAGCGAGTTATATGCATGTTGTGGGGGAGTTAATGTGAGAGATGATCATCATGCAAGGCATTGCTTAGTAACTTTATTCCATTTGCCCTGACAGTTTGCCATAGAAACAAAGATATAAATCCCAGCAAATCTAAAGAAAATAATTAGCTGCAGCGCAATTTGGGATTAATAAAGTTTTTATTTGCTATTTGCCATGCTGCTGCTACTGCCATTTGATTTATGAGAGGTAAATTGGTTTTCTTTAATACCACATTTTGATTATTTTAGGCAGACTTGCTAATTGTACGTAAAAACACGTTGATTCACAGTGAGCAAATCCTTCCTTCCCTGAGGCTGTGGGCCCTCAATTTCCCAAACTACATAATCACTGCAGTCCTTATAATATGTACCAAGTCTTGTAAGTGGTTTTTTCTGCCACTGCTATGATGGCCCCTCATTCTCAGATTCTTTCAGTATTTACTTCCCTTCAGAGATGAAAAACTTCTTATAATACTCCAGGGAAATGGATTAGCCTTGACCTGAAGGTCCTGGAAAAGTTCTCTGCATGTTTGTGTGGGCAGTTTCGATAGTGCACACAGCTCAGGTTGAGAAGCACCACTGAAATCAGGAGACATTACTCAGAGCTGTGAACCTGTTTCTACACAATTCCCAAAAGAAGCAAAGATGATTCAGGGTTATTTTCTACCTAGGAGCCTTGTTTTGATACTTTGATTTTACACTGATAATCAATTAGCAATGATGGAATCAGGACCATTTTTTGTTTTTGATGAATAAATGACTTTCAAAACTAATGAAATGAGGAGAATTTAACTGAATACAGCTATTCCTTTTCTGGTGGGAGGATGGATAAGAGATTAATGTGTCAGGATTCGACATTTAAGAGGGCAAAAATATTATCTGATTCCCTTCAGATATAAAAAATGATGCATGTGATCTGTATAGTAAGTATTGGGGTTTATGTGAGAACGGTTCAGAATAACATAGTTCAATCTTTTCTTCTTTCTAGCTGGATTGGAGAATACTCTGCATTCACTGAATCTTTACTTTTACAACTATTATTATGTCACCTAAGCAATTTTTCAATAGAATATTGATGAAAAGCTCCTTCAACAGGGGAAAAAAATACTATTAAAAGAATCTGGAAGATTAAGAAAATCCAGTGGTCTACTAAAGAGTTTACTGAAAGACTGATCTTCAAAATCCAGAAAACAATTACTACAAAACAGAATTCAATAGGAACAAAATAAATCTATTTAAAACAGATTACATGGAGGTTGAACGTTTGCATTCTAATTTCAGAAAAGTCACTGACAGTGCTGTCACTGTCTTCAAAGACTAAAGAACAGGATTCCTGGAAAAGAAATTCCACTTTCTGTAGTGATACAAATTATCTAAAACACATGGTCACTGCAAATAACAAAGTGGGATAATCCACTTTTTTTTTACCATTAAAGGAAAAATCTTTCCAAACAAAGGCTACATTGGTATTAAAGTTGTTATCTAAAATTAAACTTTGAAGATGTTTATGCCTCTTAGTAGAGGAACAAACATTCTGACACTGACATGGTGTGGAACAAAGTTGTAAAACTATGTTTGCTCTTCTACACATTCACAGATGAGAAACTGAGTAAAAAATACTTAAATACCCTTACAGGAATTCTCAGTATTTGATGATGAAAAAAGACAGTTTATTTCAGATTTATTAGTAAAATTAGTAGTTAAATGCCTCCAAATCTCAATACATGTAAAAACACTAAATTGTTATGAGTACTGGAAAGGGGACTAGCCAAAGAGGACAAAAGTATGGCATCAATAATTATTTTATCACAGGGAGCTGGACTTTGGAGATTACATTTCTGAGGTCAATCAGGTCACTGGCATCTTGCACTACATGCAGCCTTTCTTGATCCTGTGTCTGGGGAAATGAAGAACCTTGAAATTAGTTCCATATGCCAATGGACCTTGTAGGAGTATAAAACAAAGAAATGGTCCTTTTCAGCCAGAGTTCTAATCCTCTAAGCCTACTTTAAGGTTTCAGATTTCTTTTGTCTCAGAAGGTCATAAATCAAAGAAAGTAGCTTTTAATATTGTTCTTCTGCACACAAAAAAAAAAAAAAGAAAAAGAAAAAAAGAAAAAAGTAAAAAAGGGAAAATAAAAGAAACCATAACACCACTAAAAGGACAAAAAGAAGAATCACCTAGCTTCATGGTCTTATCTTATCTGGTCTGGCTTAAATATCTTGAATATCAGTGCTGATTAGCTTCTGTCTCTTTGGAAGATAAAATCAATGCAAGAATTCCATCTCTTGAGTATACATAATTTAGTTTTATCAGCCTGAACCTATGTGTTCAGTCCAGTTGATTCTCCTGTTAAGAAGGAAAATGGTTTTCCTCAGATCTTTAATATGTTCAGACCTAGTGGGAACCTGCATGACCATCAACAACTACTACAACACTGAGCATATTGAACAACCATCACAAGCCCACTGCAGTGATCTTTAAATAAGATTGTTTTTTATTACTTGTGCTCCCAGTAGGAAAAAAAAAATAGATTGAATCAGGATGATGTAAAGTGCTGTTTAGTTGGCACAAAAAAACAAGACTGGCTGAGGTGGATAAATTGCATCTATTTTTTTAAATTAATGCACAACAGCTCTTTTGTAGGTAACAAAAAGAAAGGTTGAAGGTTATTGCCCAAAAGATTTATGGTTTTTCCCAGTGCAGCAAGAAGGTCTTGTGAACACAAAAGTTCTACTTTTCTATGACAACTCTAAAAGGAGGAAACTAATCTTATGCCCCACTTCTTCTGAGTAGAACTCCAGCATTTTTCTTCAACAGACTTTTCAGAAAATGACCCATGACATTTCCTCACCCAGAAAATTGTTCAGCTAATCAACATTGAAGACCTTTTTAAAAGCCATCCAGTTAAGGAAGACTTAGAATTTCACAGTCAGTATATGGCAAAAAGAATTTTGGGGTGAAACTTCTGGGCAGTGAGAGGAGAACAAGCTGGGAAGCCCCAATGGTGCTGCCTGACATATGAGAAATTAAAATCCTGTTGTACTAAAACCGAGAAAATTCAGACATTATTTGAATTCAGAAATATACTGTATTCAGAATTCATTATATAGCTGTCACTTTTGCAGAAAACATCTTCTAAATCCATTTCATATCAGGAATAATATTTAGGAGGATTTAAATAAATATACATAAAAATATAACAATTTCCTCACGATTCTGTCAAAGTATGTGCAGTTTGGGGACAATTTGGAAATGATCTATTTCATAACCAACTAAGATGGAGCTACACAAAAAGCAAAGAAACCCTCAAAATCCAACAAAAATGCAGCAGAAAAAAATACCAATTTAACCTGAAACAAAACTTTGGAACAAACATTTTCAGTCTCAATAATTGCCATTTACTGCATTTAAAAGTCAGTTCTCCCAAGTGCCACTAATTTTAAGTAAGTTGTGTCCTGAACTTTTATATAAACACAAAGAATTGGTAATATTTAATTTTTGGTAACAAAACAAAATAAAAAAAAACATAGAAGAGATGATTATACTATAAATCTCAAGCCCTCGTTATTTATTTTCTGTCATTCTTACTCTGTTTCAAACATTTCTGTTCCAGAAGGATATATGTCCTTTCACATATTATTCAAAAGGAGAGTTTGACTATCAAAATCAGTATGTATCTGTTGATACTGTTGAGTATACAATTCCCTATTTAGTTTTTGAAAGCCCTGTTTTCAAAATAAAGTATGAAATTAGTTATTACTCATTTAATAAGGTTTTTTGTTGCAATTCACACTGAGTCTGGCTACACCTCTTTAACAGTCTTCCATGTCCAGAAATTTAATTTCTCTTTAAGGACATACACTACACATTTCCTGTATAAATATGCCTAGTTTAATGAGCTTTTTCTACCTGATAAACAGTAAGCTACAATATATTCCTTTTCAAAGCAAATGAAGAATAGCAGTTTCACATCATTTAATGGTATGTAATAAAACACTTTTAGACATAAAATACACCACAGAAGATACCTCTGATGATTTCACTTAAAAATCAAAAGTCATTATTAATTCATTCTACATTAGTTATGATAGTCATTAATCACAATGATCTTCTTTAGCATTCAGATTGCTTGAAAGAACATTATAGCTTGGAGATTCAGTATTTTATTCCAGGAGGATTAGGTCAGTTAAGGTGACTCAAAATCATTGTTTTCATAGCAATATAATGTTCAATTTTCACCTAGATTAATAGTTTATAACTTCAAACTCTTAGTAGGTTTCCCCTTTGTTTGTTTTGTGGAAAAATGCAAGTTTTGCAAAATTGTTTTTTTTTTTACTTATGAATATTTCAGCCCAATTGGATAAAAGCAGTGCCTCTTAAAAACTGAACACATAAAATTACAATGAGGCAAAACTTGTATGTGTTTTCTCTGGATAGACCAGACAGAATGCTCATTACATAATAGGGAACATTTTACACAGATTTATTTCAAATACATCTAGGGCACATAAAAAGAATTCTGAAGTGAGATCCAAGCCTGTTGTATGACAGATAATACCATATCCACTTCCATGTTCAAACAGAGGCCATATCTTGTTCATTTTAACTTAAATTCTCTGTAAATACTTCCCCCCCAAAAAAAAAAACTTTTAAATCTTGTAATTTACTATCATAACAAGAAATGTTTTGCTTAAAAAATATATTGTCAAAGCAATGTCCTTCAACCACAGGTGAAAGGTGTGGATAATGTTCCATATAAAAAGACTTGACAACTCAAATGGCACCCCAAACACTTGAAAGCATAAATATTTATGATATCCTCTTATTTCAATTCCAGTTTTAGTACAGGTCTTACCTTCCTTCATTGCACACAAATAGTGCTGGTGACAGATTCTGCACCTGGGATCCCTGGAGGTATGGACAGAGTGGAGAGGCTGGAGAGCAGTGCCAGGGAATGGACCTGGGGGTCCTGGTCAGCGGCAAATGGAACATGAGCCAGCAGTGCCCTGGCAGCCAGGAGGGCCAGCTGGGGTGTTCTGGGGACATCAGGCACAGCATGGCCAGCTGGGCAAGGGAGGGGATTGTCCTGCTCTGCTCTGAGCTGGGGCAGCCTCACCTCCAGTGCTGGGGGCAGCTTTGGGTGCCACATAATAAATAAAGCTATTAGAAGCATGCAAAGGAAGGATACAAATATTAGGAAGAATCTTGAGGGGAAGCCATACAAGGAGTGGCTGAGTTAATTTCATTTGTTCAGACTGGAGAGGAAGAGACTGAGGTACCTCACTGCAGTCTCTAACATTCTCATGAGGAAGCAGAAGGGCAGGTATCAATCATTTCTCTCTGGTCACCAGCTACAGGACTTGAGGTAAGAGCATGAAACTGAGTCAGACAGGTTAATTTATATCCCAGAAAAAGTTTCTTCACTCAGAGGGTGGTTGGGCACTGGAACAGGCTCCCCAGGGAAGTGGTCCCAGCACCAGCCTGACAGAGCTCAAGAAGCATTTGAACATTGCTCTCAGACACTTGGTGTGACTCTCGGGCTGTCCTGTGCAGGACCAGGAGTCAAACTTTGATGATCCTTGCTAGTCCCCTCTAAATCAGAATATTCTATGATTCTACAAGTCTATGAATGGCCTTAATACAAGTTTTGCACAAAATTCAAACCCTGTGAAGTAATTTGTTCAGTACTAACACAAGTTTAGTAGTTTTATTTTGTCATATGGTAACTGCACCATCACAAAATCATCCATGATGAATTTGTGCCTCCATGTACTCCTGCTCAAACCAATGTGATATTTCTTACCTGCCCAACTAAGCATGCAGACCTGCAGCACTGTTGTCTTCTAGAACCAAATCCTGCTTGACACAAATGTTAAAGGCCAAGACGGCACATTTTATGTGCTGCTCTAAAATTTGGGATCAAATCACTCTTATCAGAATTAGTGATTTCAAAATTTTGTTGGAAGTGAAAGGTGAAGCTGAAAAACAGCAGGGACAAGGTGGCATTTTAACCGCAGAGAAGTTTTTGTTTTTTTCAGTGGAACAATGGTATTCTGATTTACTGATATAGTAAATCATAAAGACTTACTGTGAATTTCAGGCTTCCTACAGCTTTGCTGAACATTCTGAAGTATTCCCCTAAAGCCTCTGAGAAAAGGTATTGGGAAATAACTAAAAAGGTCAAAAGTGAACAGAGAAATGAGAGAAGAGAGAAAAAAAGACTCTCATCCAGAGGAGCTGATGTAAGGGTTGAAAACAGGTGAAGTGCACTGACAATTATAGAAAGAGAGAGGTCTTGCTTAGTCAGAGCCCTTTTTTCCTGTGAATGAGCAGAAGAGAGAATCACTGAGTAGCCCTTTTACTGAACTATATGTCTTGACTTTTGAGACTTTTGATATAAGTAAAATTATTATGGTGTAAAATACAAGTTTTTTTTATATGAAAAAGATCACATGTATTGCACTTCTTATGTTGTAAACTTCTAAAGATTAAAAGTTGCAAACTGAAGCCTTATCCCTTGTAAATCATATCTAGACTGGACAAAGGCACCACTAAATATGTTGAACAATGCCAGATTGCAATGCTGAGAAGTTGCACTGGATGACCTACTTGGCCTTTGTTGCCTTTAAATTATGTAATTCTCCTTAATGCTTTATTAAGGTTTTGAGACAAAGCCAAAGGCTCCTAAAAACATTTGCCAATCCTTTTAAGAGAGAAAACTAAATAAACCCTCAAAGATCCTCCCAGAAAATTGCTGTGGCTGGTGGAGGAGAGAATGCTCCTTCAGGGAGGGCTTTCTTTTCCCCCTTTTTATTGAACATTTCCTCTGAAATACATCTAGGGCAGTGTTTTATAAATGCCTCTCAGCAGTATTTTTAAATCTCTGTCAGAATGAGGTGCACAACTGCTGCTGGAGAGACATGAGTGGAACTGAGCTCAAAGGTACCAGCAGATCAGATATCTGCAACAGTGTGGCTTGGTGTGGCAGCAACTACCCTCACAGGGTGCCGAAAATGCAAAAGAAGAACCTCAATGTTAAAAGCTGTGGTCAAGAAGTGTCAGGGAGCATGAGCCTGGGCCAGGAAGGGTTTGGAAAATAATTGGGCAGAGGACAAGGAAGGCTTTGAGGTGGTAAGACTTCAGTGATGGATGGAAAAAGGATGGGCTAGAAGAGCTTAGAAAAGCTCTGAGACTGAAAAGATAAGGGACAGGAGTCCTGTGGCAACAGGGAAAGCTGGGAGGCCACTACTCTTCCACTACTCAAAAAGACCATGCCAGCAAGGACACTTCATGCTCACACTTAATGTCAGTGCCCCAAATTCCCTGGGCATTTTTGGGGTAGCTCAGACATAACCCAACTGCATATGTTTTTCTCATCAAGAAATATCACAGGTCCTCACAGCATGACACAGTATTCACCCACTTTGTATTGTCTTTGACATGAAATACAATCTTACTCCAAAATGTGCTCTCGTCACACCCTTTAATGCACTCACTACACTAGTTAGTATGCATCAGAAAATATCATAGATGAGGTGGGAAGCTAGTGGGAAAGTAAAGGTCCTAGAGAGCAATAGATAAATCCAGATAGATGAAGATTCTAGGACCTACCACAGAAAGAGGTTGCCCCAAAAGGGCAATTCACGTTTGCTTTACTGGATATGCTAATTATGTCTGGGCCCAGAAGGAGATTTGTTGTTTCCAAGCTGAGAAGTGGCTGGTTTTCAGTCCTGGGGACAGGTGAATGGCTGGGGAAACCTAGATACTGGATGAGAAGTTTGTGCTTGCACTGTTTACAGAGAGACTATATTTGCATTGCCTTTTCACAGCAGGATGGTTGTCCCATGCATTTTTCACTCTTAATAATCAACTGACCTGGGCTACATGAAGGTCTGTCCTTTAAACTGAAAGAGGGTAGATATAGGTTAGATACTAGGAAGAAATTCTTTACTGTGAGGTTGGTGAGACACTGGAACAGGTTGCCTAGAGCAGCTGGATGCCCTACCCAAGAAGCGTTGAAGACCCTGCCCATGGCAGAGGGTTGGAACTAGATGGTCTGTAAGGTCCCTTCCAACCCAAAATGTTCTGCAATTACAATATGAGACTGTCACCTCAGACTACAGATTCATTTGTCATGAGAAGAGAAGAAAGTGCAGAATGGATCACAGATATTCCTAAAGGAGACTGGACAAAGCCAGAAGCGCCCCTTGGATGGTATATCCAAACACCCAAACAGCCACTCAACACAGACCCACTAAATCTGCTATGTCTGTGTCATGCAGAACTCCTCTAAAACTCCTGAGACTCGCACTGCTTTCATTTTGAGAAATGCCACATAAATAATAGATGCCTTCTGTAGAAAAAGAGGGAGTATATTTCAAGTGAGCCTTAATATGTGTTAATGTGTATCACTGATATCTTCAAAAATGAAAGCTTAGAAAATTAACTTCTGTTTTTATTAACTTTTGTACTGTTTTCTCCAGAGAAAGAGAAATGTTGAAAGTTGCTCCAGTTATTTAATGGAAAGAGAGCTGATATTTTATATATAAACACATATAAATAAATATTTTCTATAGAATCATTGATGTAATACAATTAATTTCATTACCCTTACAACTGTTTGCATATTAGCTGACGGAAAGAGAAAATTTATTTATTCTCTGCATGTTTCCCCAGTTGGGTAAGCATCTATATCCCAAAATATCCCTTCACAATCCCTGTGTTGTAGTCTGTGGCTTCATTAAAACAACATACAACACTCTTCCATAATGTGCATGTTCTGCTGTGAGGAATAGAATCATTTTCCCTGTTAAACAGACTGCTATGTAAAGCAGAACAGAAATTCAAGGAGACTTATATTCTTTGCTCCTTTGTAACCCCAACACTACATTCCTCTTGATCACTGTGCTAAACCTGAAAAGGAAGGCTTCTATTAATAAAAATTAGAATTGGAGAAAATATATTACACCATCTCTATGCCTGTTAAATTAATTATAGGCAAATGATGAACAAAATTGTGATTCATTATGCATTCTATGACAAAAAGAATAATTTATAAATTCAATGTAATGTTATTTCTTCTGTAATAGCAAAATGAATCATCAGCTTTTAATTTTCTGCTTTAACTATCTAAACCCTTTTAATAAGGGGTTTATCTATCTCCTGAGGTGTCTAGCAAAGTCTGATGGAAGTTCTCAAATTTTAGTTATGACATTACTGTATCAGCTAAAAAATTGCAACAGGTTAATTGCTTTCAATTACCTCTTAATTGTTACAGTTATTATTATGCATTAACCCCTAAATTTTTATCTCAGATTTTACCATTTATCTAGCTATATTTCATCTACTGGACTTCACAGCATATGCCTCACAAGCAAGTAGCTTACAACATTTTTTTTTGGTGAAAATAAATGGATTAATTAATAGTCATCAGCTCCAACACTCTGGCATGTTTAAAAATTTGATCCTGTGATAAAGTCTGTTAAAAAGCAAACCAGTAATAAATAGATTTTGCATTGCAACCTATAATGTACTTTGGAACACCTGCTGCTTGTTTCTTAATGCTGCAGCTTGAAGTCTTTAGTTGCTGTAGAGATCAATGGAATTTTAATATTTAACCATAGTTAGTATGGTGCAGTTCCAGCTCAGTCCCCAATATAGAAGAATTTACAGTATCTTCCTGACAAAGTTTGGCATGCCAATCTGCCAAACATAACCTGACTACGTATCTAATATGACTGCAACCTGAAGGATAAAGAAAACAAGTCATACTGGATGGATAGTGGGTTTGGAATATGTTCCCTGAAATTCCTACAGTTTTATCTGATTTTAGCCTGAGATCTTTAAACTAAATCACTTAGAAAATGGTGCTTCCATATACTCTAATAAGAAAGTGTGACACTAAAGCCCACCTGTAGCCACAGAGAAACCTTTATCTCTCTACCTGACACACATAAGAATCCAGATGCCTAAAAATGCTTTTGAATTCTCAAAACATTCCATTTGTTAAATGCTTTCATCTTGTGATGGAAACTAGACTTTTTGTTCTGGGAAGCTCAATAATTAAACCACCCTTAAGAATTAGAGAAGATATCAATAGAATGTATTAACATTTCTTCATTTCGAATATATTATGTACTTGTGTTATAAATTTCATTACTGCATTATGACTGAGAGTGTAGATTTGTATCAGACCAGCACAGGAAGGTACTCCTGCTCTGGTAGAACTATTAGTATCTTTGGCAGTGAGGAATGAATAAGCTCCCTGGGGCAGACTGTGCTCTCTTTCTCTGTGTTTGCATTCTGCATTGCATTCTCAAAGCTCAGCTGAGGACCAGAGGTTCTTCAGTGCACCCCTGGCACATGCAATGCAGATAATCCCATTATCTTCCACCTCACAGCCTTTTTCGTGTTTCTGTCATCATGGAGAAGTATTTAACATAAGGTGGAATTTATCTTGCCTAATTTTAGCTCTCTAAATGTCAGGAATCAAGTATAAGCTGATTGCTCAAGGCAACCTGTAGTCAGAGGAGAAAGACAGGCTTCTCCACGCAGCAACTCTTCCCACCCTGCTGTAGGAATCTGAGTGAATCTGCCATGCTCTGACAATTTCCATCTCTCTTTCCCTCTTTTGAAATAGGATACCAAAGGCCTAAGATTAAAGTAACTGCTCAAAAAATTTATGTATTCCCCTAAAACTCTAGTCTTAAACCTTCTAAAATGGCAAAAGGAACTGTATTCCTGTATTTTTATCTTCCATATCTATTAGTTTTAGAAATATATTAAATTTCTTAAAATAGATTTCTTTTTCCATTTCTATGCCTTTTGTGTTTGATACTGTAACTCCAACACTATTCTCCCTCACTGGAATACCTGAATAAAAGCTTTTTCTTTAAATAAGAAACCAAACTGCATTAGGATATTTATTATTGCAAGACCACATTATCCTAAGTAACATAACGTTTGCACTTTGAATATTATGGCTGGGAATGCTATCAAAATTAATTCTACTCTGGTGTCAATGACAATTTATTGTTGGGAGCTTTTTCAGTCTTAATGAAAGAAGAACAGTAAAATGTTAAAGAACAACAGTGATCTTCAAGAGCTAAACAAGTACTTTCTGAAAAACTTAGGGGTGTCATTGCTAGCTTTCCTCAAAACTGTGGTAGTTACTGAAGACATAATGATCTGCTTTATTCAAAAGGGAATCCCTTTGTTCTGAATTCAGTAGTACACCACATACAGTTATGATAAGTTCTGTAATGATAGTATAATAATAAAGGCTTGAAGGAGTAAATAAACACTTTCACATTGGAGTGGGAACCATTTTTCTTCTGCTTTATGAACTCTAGTGAAAAGCCTGGTCCCCTGGAGCTGAGTAAAGAGTCCCAAAGGGTTTTTTTACCTCTCATTGTATTATTGATGCAATCAGTCCTGACCTTGATATTTGACATTTCAAAAAAATTACAGAAAGGTCTTACATAGACACTAATTTCAGTTTGACACCCCACTGTTACTCTGTGGATCTTAAAAATTACATTAGGTGCTTATGTTTCAATTATAAGTAAAAATGGAATTCCTTGATCCAAACTGCTTGGTAAAGGTGTGTAGTGAATAAATACACACAGTAAAAAAGAAAACATTACATGAGGATGCATAGTAATTTATTTTGTTTAAGGTCAAGAAAAAACAGTATATATTGAATATATATTAAGTCACTGCATATATTCACAAAATAATACTTGGAACCTGAACAGCATTTGAAAGCTTTAAATTACTTTTTTTTTAAAAAAAAAAAAAACTGTCTTATTTTCAGTGGTAATTTGGGATATGAGTTGCCTCTGTTCTCAACTTTTTTATTTACAGCAGCATATTTTTAGAGTATTATTTATTCTTATAATAGTCACACATATGTTTTAAAAATGTTGTGAATAAAACCAGATGTGTGAAACACTTGCCAAATTTGCAGACCCATGAGTAAAGCACAACTCTGAAAAGAAACTTAATCTATTTAATTATCGTGGAAGCTGCATCTGACTCTTGTTTAAGCAATTTTCAAGCATAAGTAAGAGTTATTTATAATTTATAATATATATTTATTATTATTGTTATTTTATTTATAATACTAGAAATTACATTTTCTCCTTTATTCTTCTATCTTTCTTGCCAGAATATATCTGTATTTTTGAAAGAACAAGGCTAAGAACAGGTTCTCTCTCTTGGAGAATATGTGTACAATTTATGTTATTTCCACACAAAGTGAAGGGAGTGCTCAGCAATGTTAGTTTGGATCATCTCCAGTAAAAGGAAAATTTTCCATCAATTTTCATGTTTGTTTCTTGCCCAGTGTAAACGATGCATTACAAGACTTCATTCAAAAGAGCATTTGGGAAAAGCTCTGAGATCCCCAGTGGAAGCCATTCTGACCATACAAACTACTCTTAGGATAGACTGAAAATACAGTTATATCAGACTAAAATACTCCATGATTCTATACTGATTCTCTCGACCTTATCTTAGAAATTAAGTATTTAAGACAAATTGTCTTCTCTGCTTGACTTCTCACCTGTGTGCTTTCCAGACAACCTGAATGGTGTGTCAGAATGCCATGTCCTTTCAGCTGCTGAATTCCCACCTGCCTGTGGAGTTGTGTTGGTGGCTTCTCAGGAAAGGTGGGAAGGATTTTAGGAAGATGGGATGTCTAGCTGAAGAAAAAGATGAAAATTAGATGTTTTTTCTATTTGTTGTTGCTTTTTTCTCTTCCACATCGAACCATAAATCCAAACTTTTAACTTTTTGTTTACTTTCAAGGATATTATTACTTCAAGTGAAATTTCTTATCATATTTCTGGTGGGCTACAGGTAATACTGTATCTTTTATCTTTCTCAAATCCTGATTGTGTGGGAAGCCAATAGAACAGTCAATCTTTTAACACAGAATCTTGGGCAAGATATTTGATTATCTTGTTCTGTATTTTTCTGCCAAAATATATACCTAGTGAAATACAGGAAATTTAAATCCATTTCAGATATCCACCTCACTGCTGACCTTCAATATACATTTTTGTCAGGTTTACATGACAAGATTAGTCTCACTTATATTCTACTAGAAATTATTTTTGCATAAGAAAACTCTGAAGGCTGACACAAATGGTATGAATTCCTACTATTTTTCAAACTATTCTTCCAGTAGAAATCACATTTTTCAAGAAAAATCCATGCCTAACTCTGTTTAAGTTCCCACACATACAAAATAGATCTATGGATATCCTTGCCTTTCCTGCTTCCTCTAAAATTTGAAAGTACCTCAGAACTTTGAAAACCCGTGATAACTCAGCATTAGAGATAACAGAATGGGTTTTCTAATTTAGGTTCAGTTGTTCCTATATTTTATCTTAAATGCTGTTTAAGTCACTGCAACATTAATTAACTAAAAAGTGGATTTTAAGATTTGTTCTTGCAGAAGAAAGTGAAAAAGTAAAGAGGAGATCAGCTTCTAAAGAAGTGGAAATCTTTCACAGACTAAGTATTTATGTAATAACAGTAGTAAATGAGACTATGTAAGCAAGACTATGTAAACAAATGTATGAGAAAAGAGCAGAAATATAAATATTTCACAGAAAAATGTCATTCACAGCAATACAAAAGGTCAACTTACATTTAAAAGCAGATGGGTTCAGAAAAAGAGAATTAATTTGAATATGGAACCACTTTTCAAGTGCTAGCCATAGTTACTGACTCTTTTCAATTTTTTTTTTCTGTGGATGCCTATATTAAAAGCCTATTTTAGGTGCTCATTACCAAAAAAACTTGAAAATTCTGATGACACTAACTCTAAATTGAGGTTAGATGTATCTATATTTGATTGCTAAAAGAAGGAAATAGCGAAAATTGATTGTTTTATAAAATACATGAGTAGCAAAAGTACACAATGTCATTTTATTGTCATAATTTCTACAAGAATACATTTCATGGGGAACACAAAATAATCATTGCAGCACATAAAGAGATCATGGTAGAGTGGGATAGAGTGGGAGGTGTAGCTGTACAATGATATCAGAAAAAAGAAAATGTGCAGATTCCCTTGTTATCTTTCCTAAAGAGATTAAGAAGTCATCTTGCTCAAAATAGTACACAGCTGGCTTTCATTCTCGCTTTCTTAAAAACTGAGCTAAATGTCATCTGGTGATTTTCCTGAGCTTTGAAGTTTAATTAAAATTCACAAATACAACATATCTAATCCAAACTGGATCATGTTAGAAAACATTCTATAATTTTAAAATATTTTTGACCATCTCTTATTCGAAGCCACTTGAGACTCCATCTAAAAAGGATAGAGACTTCTGTGCATCTACATCTCCACAAAATATCCTATGTTCAAAGAGAATGGTTTAAGCAAGTTGAGAAGTATTTTATGGGACAGACCACCAGAGGGAAGTACTGAACACTCTTAAGAGACACAGCATTTGAGCAAGTTTTCATTTTTGAATGAAATGCCATATGGCTGGGGGGTTGGATTTGCATCTCTGAGGAAGCTGTGACAAGCGGCAATGTTTATTTTTTGCCTTAATCTTTCTATGGCTTCAATTCTTGCAGCAGACTTTTCTCCTGAAGAAGAAGTTTAGATTTTCAGTCCCAAGAAGGAGATTAAATGTTGCTTGTTAACACCTCTGCTGCTGTTCACATTTGCCTGGACTCTGTGCAACATATTTCTAGATCAGCAATAAAACAACCTCTTGGTCTTGATAGACTAACATTTTAAGAAAATCAACAATATTTTACACAAGCCTTCCACAAAATCATTTTTGATTTATAGCCAAAAGAATAAAACAATTGTTCTGATAGGTGAGTCAGAAAGATTCAGCAATCACATGAATTCAAGCATAATGCAGTATAGAGGGGTCCATGTGTGTGTCAGAGGAGGGGAAGAGCATCTTTGGATATAGGCTTGCCAAGCTGGTGAAGAGAGCTTTAAACTAAAGTTGCTGAGGGAAGGGAACCTTAATCCACCTCACCCCTACCAGTTTGATGCCAGTGTCAGCAAGAGACACCCAGAACCTGTAGAGGGATTGCAGGTCATCAGGAGAGCACCTAAAGAGAAGCACAAATAAATTCCTGCCACTCCAGTCACCAAATTGACTTCATAAGTCTTCAATTTAAATGCCCCTATCAAACACATATGAAATGTGCAATAATCAAGAAGAGTTAGAGACATACACAAACTATCAGGGCTACAATCTTATTATCACAGAGTTGTGGTGGGACTGGAGAAAGTGCCATGCAATAAAACCCTGTAAGGAAAAGGGGTGCAAGAAAGCAGGTTCATATTCAAGGATCACCTCCTCCAATCTCAGGAGGTCAGATTGGATGGGCATTTGAGCAACCTGGTCTAGTGAAATGTGTCCCTACCCATGGCAGGGGAGGGTTGTGACAAAATGATCATGAAGGGCTCATCCAACCAAAACTACTCTATGCCTCTATGATGCTATACATCCAAAAGTTGGGAAAAAATACCTTTGTACCTCCTGCAATTTAAAAATGAGCTTTGTCTGGAAATGCAGCTTAATCATGAAACCTTTGAATGGCACAACAACTTTATTGATCCTAAAAACTTAAAGGAAACACTATTTAGTCTCATATGACAGCAGGTGGCACTCTAAAACTGTTGGCATGTACATGTATGACTGCATACATGTATACATACACAATCAAAAAACATGTTTCTTTCCAAATAATGAAGCCTTAGAAAAGTCTAGGATCTAAGACTGTGATGCTATATTTTCTCCAAAAAGTATTTGAAACACAAAATCTCTCCATGCAAGGTTTTAAAAACATTGTCACATTGAAAAAATCTCCAACAGAAGGGGAACTAAATCTATTTCTAATTATTACTTTGTTTTTACTGTCTTTCCATGTCATCTTCCTTGGAAGTAAGAGTATATTTATTTATAGACAAAAAAAAAAAAAATTATACATAGATGTGGGGTTTTTTTCCCATGGAATACCTGCTCGGTATTTCCCATGGACTCCAAAAAGTATTTAACTTGTTAAGACTGTATTAAGAAGAGGAAAGAGAGGAAATATGGAATCTATTGCAGTCTTCTTCACATATGTAAGAAATATGATAATAGCATTGTATGAATCCTGTCACCTCACTTTGAAGCTTTGTCAAGTTTTTTTCTCTTATATAGAGGAGAAAGAAAAATAATTAGTAGATTTAATAAATCATTAAAGCTGGAGAAATCTGAGAGAAGAACAATAATTATTCAAGCAAGAAGCAACAGTGGCAGTAAGAGAACAATACCACTTGAGAATAGACTGCAACTGGATGCCAAATTACACTACTATTTTTGACCATAGTGGGTGGTTTTGCTTGAATGAGGACTATAATGTTAAAGCCAAATATACATGCAATACTTATGCTGAACAACCAAAACTCTTGAGAGTTTGGAATACAGTCTGTAACTGGAGGATCAGACCTAATTTCCTTTGTAATATAAACAGTCCTGTGTAGCAGTTTAGATCCTGGAAGAAAACTGGCCAGTTCTTCTAGTAGCTATGCTAATGCCAAAAAATAAAGTAACCTCAGTGGTGACAAGAAGAAAAGTTGTTTTGATTATTCCGTGCTTTCAGGAATCTTTGACTAACCAAAGAGGTTCTAGCAGCCTGTCTTGAAGTACTGAAGACCAAATTCACCAAGATAATTTTTCTACAGTCCCCCAAAATGACTCTATATGCATCAGTTTAGTTGCTCTCTAATCCCAGAGGCACCCACCTGATAGATTTGTAGCTCTTCCTCAGTATTGACTTACATGAAGAGCTTGATGCATAAGTTATGGCTGGGCCTGGTACTTCTCCCTCTGTGGTTCCAGAAGGAAATGGCTTGGCCTGCTTTCTCCTAGCACTTCTAAGCACACCCCAATAAGGACAGCAAAAAGACAAGTTTAATTTTTGTTGTTGTCACATCTTTCATCGCTGTGTAATTAATTACCAGAATACCAAAACAAAATGAAGAACTTGGTTTTTGGAGGACAAAAGCATGCTAAGAAAATAGTTTCATGCTCCACTCCTATAAGAGTGTCTGGGTTTATCTGAAAAGACATTTAGAGAGAAATAGAAAAATTCTGGAGGATGTTATGATGAAACCAAGCTGTAGAGTAATAACAGAATGAGGACCAATTGGATTGGACCATTAGGAAAAAAAAAAAAAAAAGCAGAAAAATTTGTCTTTGGTACATAGCTTAATGGCTAAAACACTGGCAATAAGATAACCAAATCCTAATCTTTTCCAAACAGTCTTTACACAGTGATTGTTCCTTAAATCTTTATAAAGCTTCTGATCAGGACAAGAAATCTATAAACTGCCTCTATGGTAAAACACAGAAAAAGCAGTCTTGCTTTTGTTGTACAGCAGTAAATCTTACATTCTTTTTCACAGTCAGAGTGCTTCAACAGGAAGAGCTGAAAATGTTCCCTCTTTCTCCCATAGTGCATTGAAGTGTCTATAATGGTTGAGAAACACTAGAAAATGCAGGTATGTCTCCTGTTGGGTAGATAAGAGCATGAAATAGTTTTTTTCCTGCTTCTAGATGAGACCTCAGGTTGTATTCCCAGGAGAAGTTTTTTATCTAGCTGTCAACTAAGAAAAGTCAACTTTATAATTTTTTTTCAGGAGTCTGTTGAGTGCTGATACACTGTATGGTGGCCTGTGAAATAGCCACTGAGATACTCAGGGACACAGGAGGTGGAACATGTCAGGGCAGTCAGGGACATACCCGTTCTCTCTGGTAGCATCTGAGCCGGGCAGGACATGATTTCAGTTTTGGATGTAGGCACCAAGCATCATGTTTTACTGGAGTGCACTCTTTTAGGTTTTCCACATCATGTGAGGCCTTGGATGCAGAATGCTGGGGACTGAGGGTCTGATCCAAATCTCTGGTGGTTAAAAGTCATTGACAGCAATGAGTTTTTGATACAGCTCAAGCCACTACAATGCTTTTCTAGAATACATTCTAGAGAACGTGAAGCATTTGGAAATTGGCTGAAGAAGCCAAAATGGTGAAAATCACGCTTGTGTTCCTCTCCTGCAATTATTCCCAAGTCCTATTTTCATTCTGCATGCTGCTTATTTTCAGCATTCCCCCTAGTGTGCGATTCATCTGGCTTGGCAGCTGCTCTGTGTGCAGTACATTTCAAGAATGAAGGGGACAGAAGCACAGGCATGTTTCCAAGAAAACAGATAAACTGCTTTGGTGTCACTGACGTGGAAAGTGGGTTAGTCACACTCTCAAAGACTGGTATTCCTGATTGGTTTTGCTTGTCCAGAGCAACACATGGCTGTGCTAGCCCACCATTTGGAGTATAATTCAGTGGGTCTTCCCCTTCCCTGAGAGTCCAGCAATGAACTTAGATTTTGGATTTTACTATTTAAATGATGCAAAGTATTCAACTGTTTTAAGGCAGCATGTAAAGCTGATTTAGGGATTACTGTTATGTCTCTTCTCTTTTTTTAGATACACTAAGTATTTATCTATACATTTAAACCTTTATCCAGACAGAGAATAGGTAGCCAGATTAGATGATAGAGAACCAACAGTTTTCACTCTTCCAAGTACAAAAAAAAAAAAGCGTTATTCAGCTGACAGGTTTAAGGATTTAGCTTGTGGTATGGAAAGGTTAACCAGAAACTAATTATTTTTAGGATTCAGATTTGATTACAAAAATGAACAATATAATCAAAACAAAAGAGGGCAAATTTATAAAATGATGATATGAAATGTGTATAGCTGTGGGTTGCAAAGAAAAGGAGGAACATGAATTATAATATTTGGTCAACCTGAAAATAAAGGGAAGCATTTTCTTTTTGCTTGTTAATATTCAGACATGTGTTTAACATTTATCTGACAAAAACTAGTAATTTTTTTGTCCAGAGAAACAAAAGAAAAGTGAAAAATCACAGAGTAATAAATTTTGGTAAGCTTTACAGCAATATATCACATGCTTACTAAACTTAGGTGCATATAATGATTCTATTCAATTTCTCATTCTCTCTTCCTCCCACTACTGATTGAATTGATTGGTACAAGCTTAAACTGAGAAACTAATGACTCAAGGAATCACAGTGCTAGGTCTTGAAGACGTTTCATTTGTGCTATTTTTATATTGTTGCCACTGCATCAATTTCAGTGAAGATACTTCTGATTTACATTGGTGCAACAAAGCTGATATTTCAGTCCAGGAATCTTCCCATGCAGGAGATGCATATCCCATTTTCAAATAAATAATAAGTACTCCTGGTTGAAGAAATGTTGTTGTCATGATGAAAAAACAAGTCCTGCTTGAGAATTCAAGTTTGTCTAGTAAGTTTGAGGAAGAGCAGCAGACACAAGAAAAGGAAACACCTAAGCAACTCTAAAGCAAATGGGATAAAATTCATTTGTGAATCTACTTTTTTTCTTTCTCTAAGAGGTCATTCACCCAGAATGAGCACACATTCAGCTGTACTGGAAGCTATGACAGGTAGGTCACTGACTGTGGGATATGAGTTATTACATGATGAAAAATTAATGGGTGCCATAGCCACTTGGAGCTATGCACAATTATACAACTGCTTGAAATCAGTGGATATGCTGAATAAATGTAAAAGGCTCAGTAGATGTATGCACGCAGTCCTAGACAAATGCTTTCAGCTCTCCCCTCAAAGCCAAATTCCTGAAGACCCTGTGCTACCTAACCACAGAATGAATGTCACAGTATGCCGCATGATAAACCCAGGGAGCGCCGCAGGATTGCGCGAATGATCCATGGGACACAAACTCAGGCCTTTGGTGAGAACATCCCTTCATCCACCACTACAGCCAAAGCCCAAGGCCCTCCCAGCTTGCCTGTTGTGCTGCTCTGGGTGTTGGCTGACAGGTACAGGCTGTCCCAGCCACCCCTCCTCCAGCCCGCAGCCTCAGAGGGGTGAGCCCGCCCGGGCATATCTCAGTAACAGCAGCACATCTGTGCAGGTAGAAAAGACCATACCCTACACCAAAATTTTAGAAATATGACTCTTAACTACAGTCTCTGGGTTTTTTTATTATTTCTGTCACAAGAACAGAATATTGACACTCAGACACATTGTACCATATCAAGAGTCTTCACTTGTCTTGAAAAGATTGTTCACCTGATAGAGGCATCTATCTGCAACGAGCAATCTCTTTACCTAGAGATTTGATAGAAACTTGCCACCCTTCAAGTGTATTCATCCAGCAATGCTCAGGGATTTAAGAGTGTGTCCCTGGCCTCTTCAAAAGAGCAGTAGTTGTATCAAGTAAGAAGAAAATCACCTGTGAATCTATTTGGGGACAGCCTGACAACAGATGGAAGGAGGAAAGGTGGGTGAATCCCTTAACTGGGATGTAGAACATGTTTGAACCTCCAGTTACCTAAGGAGAAGCAACTAAAATAATGCATTCCTAAAATTGCAGGATACATCTGATCCTGGATTTCATAATACAATTTTCCTTCTTATTTTGGCCCTGAAAAAATATTTTTCTCAGAATGGCCTCAAGCATTGTACATGTACCTTGAGAACAGAGGTTGTGTTGGATGTGCTACTCCTCATCTATGAGGCTAACATGTGCCATGGTCAAGGGACCACAGCACTTCAGATAAGAATGACAGCTAATCAACAATTTCCTCTATAAGGTACTCAAAAAGCAAAGCCTTAAACCTGCATGACGTATTCTTATCCTGACAAGTCTGTGACAGAGGATCAAGAAATACAAATCACAATAATCCTACAAAGGTCCCTGTACAGGGATACATTAGCCACAGACAGGGTGAATGGTCCCAGCTGAAAAAGTAGGCATGTGTATGTAACAGAACAACTTGAGAAAAAAACACTAAGACATTCTTATCATTAGGTTTTTAGGAATCAACATTGTCCCAAAAGTCTTGTTGTATGTGATGTGTGCAACTATAAAAATTTATCTGTGTGAAGGGAAGGGCTGGAAATGAAAATATTAGCCAAAAGACCACCCCAGAAATCTTCTGGAGTCAGCCTGAAAGTGCATTTGTGATACATTTCACATTGGCTGTAGGTACTCCTTGTTGATCAGCTCGACTCAATAGTGACATAGCAACAGGCAGAGGCCCAAATTAATCCATTGTTTGACAAAGAAGGTCTGAGAAAATATTAGGGGCAACAAATGTAAGACAGGGGAGAAGATGAGAGGGAGTTAAAAAGTCTGATTTGATTAATACTTATCTTAAAGTGTTTATTTATACGCTAATAAACATGTAAGAAAACAAGAGTACCTAATGAATGAGAACCACCTAAGTCATGACCTCTGCCCTTTAATATGATGCTTGAATGAAAGCTTTAAACTTGTGCAAAGCCTTATTAAAGCACTATTAAAGAGATGTTGGAGAGACAGAGCTGCTAGGATTAGTGGATTATAGATGTAGTTATGCTCTATACTGACCTTAAACTACAGTCATGTATATAGTCATACTGATCTCTCTATGGAAGTGAAAAAGTGGTGCTATCTGTGACCACAATCATAGTTTTACCAGCTACTGGTTTCTTAAAAATACTTCCTCTGCATATGATGAAGAGGAAAATGTTGTTAAGATTTTTATGGCAATCAATAGACACTAACTGCAAAAGTCATTAGCTAAAGGTCGTAACTGCAGTCCCTTTAAATGCCTGATTTTGATATATTTTGGAACGCTGCTTACCTTCTAGAAGAACCTGTGGCTATGTAGTTTCAACAATCAGACATTTCATGCCTACCCCTGTACTTATTTACATTTCAAATTATAGCAACTTTCCATTCAAAACACCAGTTTCTCTGTAACTATTCAACTATGTCTCCAACAACAGAAGCTATGCAAGGAAACAGAAGATTTTAAAGTCTCCATGATTTTTTTTCCTCAATCATGGCCATAATCCTAATCCTGAGGACAAAAAAATGTAAAACATGAATAGGAAAATAAAGAGAAAACAACAAAATTTTCTTGTGTATTGGAGATACTAGGCCTGCATTAACAGAGTTAGGAGTGGGTTTGATTTGTTTCTACGTGAACACTTGTGTTCGTTAAGGAAAAGCAAATCCCCTCTTGTAGCTAAAGAAGCAAAGAACTTTCTGAAGATAATGGTTATTTTTAACAGTACCTGATTTTTTGTTATGGATGCTGAATGCAAAAAAGCAGGCAGGGAGCACAGAGCCTGTGTGAAACTAAGTCAGACAAGCTTCTCACTCTGGCCTGAGAAAGCATAAGAGAATCCTAACACTCCTTGGAGAAAGACAACAATCCTTGCTGGTGTTGTTTAGGATCCTTGTTGTTCACTTGCAAGAAAGAGTCACAGGGTGGTGTTCCACCTAATCAATGATGGTGATGTGTTGTTTTAATGATCAGTGAGAGTTTTACCTCTCGGACCTTCTTGAACCTGTCTATAAATGAATATTGGGTATAATCAGGCTTGCTGTCTTGGGCAACCCAGCTAAGAAAGTCTGTGTTGTATCTCACCATTCCTAATATAGTGTGACAGTTTGTCACTCTGTTAAAATTTTCAACAAATTTTTGCCTGAGAGGCTTTGTTAAGCTTGGGAAAAAAGTTAATGCACACTACCAGCACATTTGTTTGAAGATTATTTTCAAATGGCTATTTGAACTTGTCACATATATATAATTAAAGAGCACACAACTCAATTTTCTTTTCTTCTAACAGGTAATCTTTGTTTCTTTCTACTAAAGTCGTTGTGAAAGAGCTTTTGCTTCTCTCTCTAAAGGCTTTTATTCTCTGCTATTGTTAAACCATAACAATATCAGCAATGCCATGCCAGAAAGATTCATTAACAAAGTTTTCAGTGAAATTCACAACTTTGCTGATTAAAGCCAAAAGAGAGACAACAAAGGAAGTCAATAGAAACATTCACACATCCATTCACACACCCTTTTTTCCCCAAGTATGTATATATGTATGTGGGTGCTAAAAGGAAATATTCAAAATCATTTTCATCAGTGCAAAGGAAAGTCACACATGTCTGTCTGTCGAAGATGAACTATTTTTGGAAACTCTGGGAAAAGAAATATGCAGAGACAAATATGATTTTTTTGTTGTAGAAAAGCCAAGCTCTTCTTGTTGTCCCCCACCTTCCCCTAATTCTGTTGATATGTAACAAGAGAATTAGTTCTATTGTTCCCCATATAATTTTTCAGATTTCTTCTATGTACTATAAAGAAAGCAAAAAAACTCAGGCTCCTTCCTTTCAGTCCATTTGTAGACTGCCTTTAAAAATGTTTATTAAAGTTATTACACTCTAGCACTACAGTATTTTATCACAGTGTTTTTCTTTCTTAATAATTCCAAATATAATGGAATTGATCTTTTTCACTTATCCTTTCTTTCAGACATATGGTGTGGATGCTGTTTTACTAGTGTATGTGAAATGCTAACCTGATTTTCACAACTATAGGCTACGTTGCATTTCTCAGGTACTGAAAGCAGAAACACACAACTTGAGGTTTATCACCCATGTAGATTTATATGGGAGATGAATCTTTCCTGGGTCACAAAAGTAGACATAAAGGGACCCATCTTGAGTCAGCACATCTGGTTTACCTCACCTGATCTGAAAGACTGGCACTGGTCAGAGAATTTTAGAATTGGTTTGCAATATGTATTAAAACAAAACAGTAAGGGCAGATGACACTCATCTAAGGAATCCAAAGAAGCTCAGATGTGAAATTGCTGAATTATATGTGTTATAATTGCTTTCTCACTCTTATGCCATCTACTGTCAAAGGTAAAGGAACAAAGATAACATGATTTAAAAAATAAAATAAAAAAATTAGTAAGACTTCAAATAAATAGAATCACAAACTAAGGAACATGACTTTCAGTCCAAATCTATTAGGGAAAATTATATTAATAAACAAAAAATAAATATAATATAATAGAGGAGATTTAACTCCTGAAGAGCAAATTTGTGCCTCCCAGATTTGAAAGGTGTGAGTTCTTCCAAAGAGTCTGTAATCATACGTAAAGAAAGTTACCCAAATAACTTGGATTCAAGTTATTTGACTTGAATCAACCCAAAACCATCTTGGATTTTCAGAAACTGTTACAATGTTTTTCAAAGAAATTTAATTCTCATGTGGAAAAGTAGTAAATTGTATTGTGGATCAGTACTTGGTGGAAAAGTAGCAAATTACAGTTTTTTCTGTAATTTCTTATTTTCAAAAAAAAAAGAGAGGATTCTTAGGGGAGTCCCATATGAAACTGTCTTAGGGACCAAGCATATTTTTAAGCAGTCTGCAAAAGAGATTGAAATATTACACAAAAAATATGCAAATCATACAAAAATAGCCTCAGTGAACAAAATTAAAATTGATTATAGTGTTCTGGAAAAAAAAACCTCAAACATTTTGTACTGTTGAGCAGCAGATTAATAAAATGGAAAATAAAATTCATTGTCAGTTGAAAAAATACCCTCAACTATACATACAAATGATGAACTGAATGAATTTCTACTACTGAAGGAAGATATCTGTATGTCACAGGTTTTAAAATTTTCATAGCAAAGTTTAATCAAAAGGAAAATTGAATGCCAGGAATTTGTAGAAGGATAATAGAAAATGAAACAGAAAACTGCTATATGGATGTGCATGTCCTGATGCAAACACCTTTTAATTTTCATGCCTTGTTCTGGTTATTCCATCTCAAAAAAATACATCAGAATAAGAAAATAAATGATACAAAAGGCAACAGGAAGGGCCAAAGAAATTGGAGAGGCTTCTTTCTACACAAGCAGAGCCTAATCTCACTAGAATTTAGCCAAAACCCCCCAAAAAACCACATAACACAAACATGGCAAAGAAGGTTAACATTGAATAATTCATTGTTGTTTCCCATAATATCGAAATCCTGAGTCATCAAGTTAAAAACAAAGAGTGGAAGTATTTTTTATTTCAAAATAAAAACATGTATAAGAAAGTTTCACAGACGGGTAATAAATACGGTGATGAACAGACAGCTCCTGCAAAACTCATGGCACAGTTCATGCCACAAGGAAAATATCCCATTGAATTTTCCTGCCTTATCATGTTTTCTAAAATAGCCACAGTTTTCATTTTTAAAGAGAAGGGACAGTGGGTTAATTTTTCTGTTCTGGCACTTCTGAAGTTGTCAGTGCCCTCAGGTCATACATAAGAATAGGACAAATCTCCCAGACTTGTTATAAGCATGGTGAAAGAAAGCTGGTTGAGTTTTCCCTTGGAATCCATGCTACATTTAAGGTCCATCCAAACCTGTAAGTTCTTCCCAAAAGAACTTAATGGGAATATAATCACCATATTAGGAGTCAAGAGCAAGCTCAGGGCCACAGGTCTCACCTTTATGACTACTGAACTGCTGAAAAAATGTACAAATACTAACAGGACTACCCTGCAGAAAGCTGTCAGCCTTTGAAAAGGGAGTGCCAAAAGCTAACTTAAGATCAAGTCTGCTTTTATTGGCAATTTCTTTAACTTCAGAAATTCCTTTGGAAAATAACACTATACATAGTTCTTTCTTATTTTTTAAGTAACTATGCTGAATGCAAGGATTTGTTAAAGAAGACTCTAATATTGTAAGAAGGTTGCCATTGTCAAGGGATAGGGGTCAGCTCCAACCATTAATCCACATTCCAAAACTCATTATCAAGAAACAGGAGTTCTGAAGACAGAATTAGGACAGAATTACATCTGTAAAAAACTTTGCTAGGAATTTTGCAGATTTTTTTTTTTTTTTGCCATACATCATAAATATAAAAAGCATGAGGTAGTATCTTTGAAGATCTGGAGAATTTTACTTCACCTCATCTGATAGGTTTTATACCATAGTCAAAAAATCCCACAGGAATCAAAAAAAACACTGTACAACGAGACCAAGATACAAGAGAAGGCAGTGATTTAGGCATGATAACTATAGATATTTAATGGTAAAAAATGCCATCTCTTCATACAGCATCTGGGTACTGACCTAAATGTTATTGGCAATGCTAGGCACTAATGCACCTGCTAATGCACCTGCACTGCATCTCCACTAGTGAATGACATGAACTGGGAAGGCAGACAGAATGTCTACAGCTGCAGCCTTTACCAGTCAGTCAGACATGATTCCCACAGCTCCTCTGAGCCCTGGAAATGCTGCAGCAGAAAATTCCACCCATGGCTGAAAAAGCACTACTGCATTGGAAAACCAGACAAAAATGCTTTGCAAGTACTTGTTTAAATAAAAAAGTCTTATTTTTACTACTTTTAATGATTGCAGACACACTTTCAAATTCAGTTTTGAAAACTTAAATGGGGTTATCACTCAGGGCTGACTTTTAGAAATGCTGACCTTCCACATCTATCAGTGGAAGCTGGACACTAGCAAGAACCAGATTTACGCTTATCCAGTTTAGAGTCATAATTTCAGTTGCTCTGATAAAATCTGGTTCCAGTTAAGGCAACAACAAGTGTATTTTTGACTCAATAGGACTAGCATTCTTCAGAGCAGAAGAAAGCTCCTTCATTCCCCTGACAGATTATTTATCAACTGGCACTACTTTTGACTTTTCATTCCCATGTTCACTCACACACATTTACAGGAAAACGCATATATTTCCACACATGACATTTCATGTATGTGTTTGCAGTACTTTTCTAGTCTATGCTGGTGGATACTTCCCTGGACATCATGGGCAGGATTTTTCACACCTAACTCTGGCTATCTCAGAGTAGTTGTCTATTCTAACCATTTAAGAAAAAACTTCCAGAATAAAACTTGTAATAGTTATATTTAAAGTTGACATACCAGCTCTCTAAAAGCTTCTTTAAATGTCATTTAGTACAACTGACCATTATCTCTGAGTCACCACAGTAGACCTTGAAAAGTACTTAAAAATAAATTACATACTGCACATTTTTATAACCAAAATAACCTGCAAGGTTGATTTCAGTGCATCAAATCATAGCAGCTTTCTTCAAGGCAAATAAAAAAAAATCCAAAGCTTTTTGAAGCTGGAAACAGGTATTAGAACTTAAATGGCCAAAAATCTATTGGAAAGGTTCCTTTGAAAATGTTTGGAAACCTCCTAAAAGCATATCATAAAAGACTTACAGAAAGTCTCCTAGAATGTGGGTACCATTGATTATTGCTATAGTAGCAATTTGTCCTTTTTTTTTAGACAAAGACAAAATTTTGCAATTTTTTCAGTACGTTTTTGGTTCCAATGTTAAATAATATTAGGTTTTGCTATCTCAAATTAAACACTGGTTTCACACTGCATATAAACAGAATTAAGAATGTAATTTATTGGTAGAAAAGATGTGAACAAGTAAGAGCACGCAAACAGTGCAATTATGAAAAAATCGAAATATCCTATTTGCTTTCCATTCTATTTATTTGTTAATATCAATCACTAAAATCATTCATGGCTGGGACAAATAATAATTGAAAAATCCAGGAATTTCAGATTTCTAGTAAAGCAAGACAAAAAGATTGAAAGACATCAGGTACCAAAAATTCTGTGAAATATTTGGAATACAATAGAGTGCAAAACTGAAATGGTAAGGAAATGAAACAATATATTTGTCTGTATTTCTTTTCTAGCGAAGGAAAACAAATTGTATGTCTTGGAGACAACAGACAATAACGTACATTTTCATTAAAATGCAAATTTAAGAAAAAGAATTCTTTGCTAATCTCTAATGGTCAAGCCTAACTCTAGCAAAGTTCTTCCCATTGGAAGTTTCAATGTCTTCCAAGACAAAAGTGAGCAATTTGTTTTGGGAAGAAAATAGTCTTCCACATGGATTAACTAAAAGAAATATGGATAAAACCCAGATCCGTTAAATACAATCAGACATCTCTCTTCACAAGTTGCACCTTCAGTTCCCACCCAATGCCCATAGGTTTAGTCAGAGCAGAATTCAGTGCCAGGCTTCCCCAGATGATTAAGCCCCCGGCTGTGGGCATCAACAGAAACATCACAGTCATTACACAGCTGACCACCTAGGAGGCTAAACATGGCCCATCCTTCTCCGTCAGTGGCTGTTCCCAAGCACATCTACAGTTGTAGGCTCTGCTCAAGAATGAGTGTTATAAGCTTTCTTTATACCACCTGCCTGAAAAGCAGAAAAATCTGCTCATTAGCCTCTGGGTTTAGCTGTAGTGAAAAGATTTGTGAACCAGTCCTAGACTATGGATAGAGCCTGGCTCTTTATTCCTAGAGGGACTATTAAAGTGAAATACATAAGCAATGCTGAAACCAAGAATGAGAGGCTTCTGTCTATGAAAGACCTTGTCACACAGCATGTACATTTCTATCGCTTGGGGTTTGAACTTTCCCACAGAGAACTAGGCACTCTTTTCAGGGCAGGAGTAGAGGTAGGAACAGGGATAAGGCATGGTGCCCTCTGTGACCTCTGTGCTAGGCAGCAGTCCTAAGCACAACTATTTCATGGGTCTAGAAGCAGCCACCATGCAGTATTGCTTCACTGAAGTGTCTCTGAAGCAAAGGGATGACTGTGAAGAAGAAGTGCAGAGCATCTCTGCATGCCCATAAATCTCAGCTGTACCCACAAGAGCAGAACATGTCTGACACCCCTGGTCACCTAGCTGACAGTGGGAAGCATCAATGCTGCCAGTATCACAAGAAATCTTGAAATACCAGACTTGTTCTGCAAAATCCCTGTGATTGGGATTTACGTTAGAAAGAGGATTCTGTTGGAAATTTATGTCTACAGTAGCCCCATTTTTTAAATCTGTATTAATGACTTACATATTTAAAGTCCACCTTGGTCCTACTGAAACACTTCTGTATTTGGCTCTGGGCTCTTGGTGCTGTGTGTGGATGTGTTGGCTCAGCAGTGTTAACAGGAGTAGAAGGCAATAAAAGTTTATTTTTGTTTTAAACAGTGTAAGCCAATCTGCCCTAGAACATGCACAGAGAGTTGTTACGTTATTTAACAAGGTGCCACTTTTACTTGGCCACTTTTTTAATAATAACTACATTATGCTTCTAGATGTGCCAACTAACATAAGTTTTCTTTCTTCCAACTAAAGATCACACTGTGAGGACTTTCTTTGCCAGAACATGGGATTATTTATATCTAGTAAGAACTTCTATGAACTAGTTAGTGCTGCCAAGCACTTACTCTTTTGCTGCAGATGGTTATGCTAGGGCAGATTTACTCTTTTTAAAGTTACTTCTATACTTTAAAATATACATTAACAAGAGAATACAAATTAGGAATAAACCACAAATGTAGTTTCAATGCTGTGGTTGCCCAGTTCAGAAGGAAAATATAAGGGCTTATTCAGACTTGCTTGAATGCTTCCACAGCAGAGTTAGAGTGCTCATTTGCTTAAGGGCAAAACCAAGCCCACGAAGATCAGTAACTAAGGGATTGGCATTCTAAACCTGGAAGCTCTAAGACCCATGCTCAATGACTAACAGCCTATTCTGCACCTATTGCTCCAGATACATTGAGAAAATTACATTCCTCTTTCAACCAGCAGAGAGAAACAAAATATTATCATTGACAAATTTGCTCCTGTTGCAAGTGAGAGGCAGCACAGGCACCCAACATATGTGCCTTTACACATTTTGTCCAAACTGGCCAATCTGTTTAGTTGGGAAGGGAGCAGACTGGGTTGAAGAACAACTTGGAGTGTGACAGTAGGAGGATACACTACAAGCATTATAGCATTCAAAAGCACCCCTCAAAGGGCAGAGGAAACTTGCATGGCTAAGGAATGCCAGCATCTGCAGCCAACAGCATGTCAGACTAACATTATATCCAGCTGCTTTCAATTCCCCAGCTCAAATGAGCAAAACCTCATTCATAACAGAGGCAGCCTGCAGCATGAGTCTGGGGTAAGGTGTAACCTCAGACCTTTGCTTCTGCATGTACTGAGAAGCTTTTCACCTACCTCTCTCTTCTCAGGCTGAAGCTCTGCTTAGCATCATAGGAGAAAGAGTGATTGCCATTTTTGTCATACCATAGACAATGATAAAAAGGAGGCACACACTGAATGTAAAACAGTGTAAATACTTTGGCATGTGTGTGTGTGATTCTCCCTTTAAGTTGTTGGCTGGTTTAGTGTTCTGGCTGCTTCTCTAACAGTAAAAAGAATCTATGGGAAGAGTAGCTGAATGCATGGAACTTGTTTTGTGGCATTGAAAATGCCTTTAATAAAGGGCCTTTTAACTTCTGATTTGAATTATGGGAATTGATAGGCATTTCTGAGGGAGAACAACTGGGGCTCAAACTGGACATTAGAAAACACCTGTCCTGGGAGCACAAGGTAACAATCAGAGAGGTTGTAGGATCTCCATCCCTGGAGGTTTCTTGAAAACCCGTGGGGACTTCCAAGATTCAGCTAGGAAAAGTCAAGGTTGATCTGACCTAGTTTTGGCAATAGCCCTTCTGTGATTAGGCTGTTGTGACTTATTTATTCAAAGACTTTATTAACCTAATATCTAAAAAATATCATATTTAAGTATTTTTCAGAGACTCTGAAGCATGACTAAGTCTCACCAATTAAGTGGTTAATAAGGGCTGATTTCTCTGCAAGTGAAAGAGTAGCAGCAACTGTTTCCTAATGTTCTTGGCTGTCTTTGGTAAGAGTGCTCAGCACACAGGGTACAGCCTGTAGATGCTATCAAACTGAGTTTTGAAAAATAAAAAAATATCTTGTCTCCCTGTGTGTTTCTTTGAATCTGTTAGTAATTATACCCTCTCTTTGACAGTTTTTTGTAGTTTCTCCATCTTAACTGATATTTTACATGCAATGCAGTAACATTTCCAATCTGAATCCTTGATCAGCTCCACTTGTCCATTGATAGCACACTCAAGCTGCTTACATTCACCCTTACCTATACTACACTATCCATACTTACCTTTTATTTCCTCCCTTTGTCTTAAAAGCTCTTCAGTATCCCAAAGACATACCTTTCCTTCCTGCTACTCCTACCAGTTAACAAAAAAGAATGCTCATTATTTGTTTTATGCTTCTGTCTTCATTATTAGCATGTATTAATTTAATCCCTGATTTTTTCTGGGTTTTTTTTTTTTTTTTTTCTCTCATGTAGTTACATTATTCAGGGGAAGAGCTATTTTGAAATTAATGGTGTTTATTTTTTTTCTATTTGGTACTCAGGATTAGCACAGTAGAGCCTGTCAGGAGAGAAGTAACCCTTAAATTATTCCTTTTTATGTCAGCTATTCTCACTGAAGCAAATGTCATTGTCAACTAATACTTAAAAAATTTCCCTATACTCATGTTCTTATATCATGTCTCCTAAAATATGTTCAGGTAAATCTGACCATGGCTTTTATGTTTTTTTTAACAGTTATTTTAGTCCATTTTGTTTAGACCTAAATATTATATTTAATATAAAAACTATATTATTTGGATATCTTACTTGAATGTGATATGTTTGATATAAATGAAACTGGTTTCAGATTTTAAGCATTTTGGGAAACACATTGTATTGCTATTTTTTAATCAAACGTTGCTGACAATTTTGCTACTCTGTAAATTTTAAAAAATCATTTCAGCTTTGGTAGGACTTGTCTTTCAATCTTATCTATTCCTGGATTTGAAGGGACAGAAGCATACTGTACACTTAGACTGCTGGGGTGCCATGCTTGACAAACATAAGCTTTTAAGAACAAAATCCACCTCAGTTTAAGCAGCACTCCTAAACCTGCCAACTGTTTATTTTAATCAAAACCAAATTGTTCAACCAGTCTTCTTTTAGCCAGAAGCTATTAGGCTTCTAAAGACCACCATGGCACTGAAAATTATAAACTCTCTGATCAGCTGTCAGAAACCAGCTGCCAGCTCATTGCATGCTAGAAGAGAAGCAGAAACTCGACATAAGAGTTTAAGGGAGTTTCAAGCCTTCACAACGCTGGGTAACTCCAGAAGGGTTTTTTTCCTCTAAACTCACCTCCTTCAGAGGAGACATTTTCCTGGGACTTTGGAGCTATACAATCAAAAGTTTTGAACTGTAGAAAGCATTTCTTTTATATGTCAAATCAGTCTCATCTAGCTGCAGTTTCTTTGCTTCTAGAATCAGCTATCCACTGACCAGTAACTCCATTTTGTTAACTGAGCTGTTTATGACTTATAACACTGTGCTTTGATGCTTCTTCAAGCAGAAGGTTTTATCTTGAAAATCTCTTTCTCTTAATATAGAGCTTAAATCACAGTGTAGTGTCAGGAGAACATAACCATCTTCCACAATGCAAATCAAGGAACCCGAATGGTTTCTACATCCTTCTTAAACACTAAATGGAAGAATGTATTCAGGGACAGATGGAATTCTCTATCCACATGGATTTTTTGTCTCATCTCAGCTGCAAGCTGTTCAAGCCACTTTCCAGTAAGACCATTAGACCTCTCAGCTGGCACAGCTTTCACTTATCTTGTACATTCTCTAGTCCTGTTCCAATGTCTCTGGTCTATTATTTAATTTGGCAGACAAACACACTCAACTGTCCCAAATATATTTTCTGGCCCCCTGTGTTTTATTAGCTGCCAAAATGTCAGTATAACCCGCAGCAAAGGAAGTAAGAAGGACTTTTTGTATTATTGTATCTTATTCATTAATCCACTGGGGAAAGTTTTCTTGTTTCTTTCTTAAAAAGTGAATTATGACTCATTGACATGTTCATTGTCCTAACACCCATTTCTCATTTCAAAAAGCTGACCTAAGAGATTGTGACATACTGCTCTATAGCACTCCTTAGAAAGTGGCAGCTCCCAGGAAACGGGAGGCATTTCTGGGACACAGAAGCAAGGGCTTTATCAACAACTCCCAGAATGACATATTACAGTATTCTTGTAATCTTAGTTGTGCTAAGAGGTCTGACTACATATTATTTTGCAGTTATACAGTGACCAAATATCTCCTTCTGAACTTCCCAACAGGCTTCCTTGTAAAGTTGATCTTATATGACAGTATCTCAGTAAAGGGAAGAATTTAGCTGTAAACATTTCACTGAAGAGCATTCTCAAATAATGTCTTTCCATCACCCAAATGATGAGCAATACTAAACTTTTCATCAGAACTTCTATTTTGTTGCATGGATATAAGGAGGTACATAATGTAAGTACTGATTTTCTTTGGAAAATATTATGGATTTTAAATGCTATACTCACATCTGTTTTCTCACCCCTTGTGGAGCTATAAAATAAAAACAGGTTACATTAACATCAAGGTACAATAACAACAGCATACGTTAATTCATGCATGGCATTCTGCACCTGCGGAGATACTTTCTACAAAAATTTTAGTATATATATTTTGTCTTCAATTTTGAACATTTAGGTTTATTTAAAAAGAAAAAAAAACCAAACATTTAGGCGGACTGTTTAATCTACAATGCTTATTCAATTGCTTCTGTTTGCATACACCTGACTTTTCTGGAAAACTAATGCACTAAAATCACATCAGTTTAAATATTACAGACTGTTATTCCAACAGAGCTAGAAGTCACTATCAGCTTCTATCAGTATGTTCCCTGAATATGGAATCATATATTTATGAGACAAACATCTTTTGACTCTGAACTGTGGGTTGCTGCTACCAACATATTGCTCCATATATATTTTAATATTAGGCAGGAGAAGAAAGTATTGTGACATCTGGTAAAATCAAAACACTAGTGAATCTTTACTAGGAAGAGAGGCTCCGTGCTTCTGCCAAGGCAATATCAAAATCTGTTGTGCTGTTTCTAAGGATAATAGTAAGAGCACCCACATTGTGATAGAAAAGGGCACATGGCTTAATGGAAGAAATAAATTATGATCAACAAAGTAGCAAAAATAGCACATTGATTTTCAAAAGGTGGCTAATGCTAACTTCTTAACTACCTGCAGTCCTTGTTCCAAACCATAATTAGAAAGTCTTATCAGAAGCTCTGTAAATTAGCACTGGAACTAATTTGGTCACATGGCTTATAATGCCTAGTGACTAGTTTAGACTGGTAAGGTAGGCTGGCAGCCAGCAATGCATCCACACTGTGCTGATGCACTGCAAGCTCCATTCTTCCCACTCTCACATATGAAGATTAAATCAATTTTCACTGGTTTAATTGCTGTTTAATTGTGAAGATTTTTCCCTACAAACTCATTTGCCACTAGATGCCACTAAAGGTCAAACAGGCTGCACAGAAGGCTGAGCATTGACAGCATTGCACTGGTAGAGTCCTGCCTTGATGTCCAGAAGATGCACATCTTTTGAGGGAGAGGCAAGAGGTCACACTTCTGTTGTATGTGGTTATGAAAAAGATGGAGCTGGCCACATATGCTTAATCATAAATGTCACAATGTCTGGAGATTATTTAGGGATTTATTGAATCCCTCTAAGCTATAGGAATATTAATTAATTCAAACATATCAGAGAATTTCTGTGGGTTCACAGTTTCTGGAGGAAATAGTGCCACAGATGGAAAGTATATGAAAGGTGTAAATGAGACAGTGGTTAACTCCTCTGAAGTTTGTTTTGGACCACAAAGGAGTAAAAATATTTGTAAAATATGAGTATTTAAAAATTCCCAGCATAATAAAGTCAAGGGCAGTTAAAAGAAAAATGTTTTAAAGTCCTGATATGGGTCTATTCTGCTGCTGAGAAAACACCTCAGCTGTTTAGAGGTGAGGGAGAGTTGACAGGAGGGAAATAATTTGAGAATAGCTACATGAAAATGCAATAGATAATGGAAGTCTAAAAAAATGTTTATCAAATTTTTAATTGTACCAACAGTTTGAAAAAACTTGGCCCCTATGAGTTTTTCTCAACTAAGCTGTCTGTTTAGGATATATTTTCCATGAAGTATAGAACTCCATGTTTGTTAATGAGTCTGAGGCTAATGAGTGCATGGAGAGTGAAACACTATTCAAAGCATCATTCAATATTAGCTGCTACCCTACTGATTGGCTTACATTTCACCAGAAAAGACCAACATAAAAAAATACTGTGATTTGAGTCAGTCATGGCTTATGGTGGTTGGCCTTGGCAGGTAATTGAAATATGGCATAAACAAGCAAATTCATTTTAGCAAAGCGGAAGGAAAGTTCTATAGGGACATACTTTGTTATTTGTGCCAGAGACAAATATGCAGGTTATTTCCTCAATTTCCATCATAAGAGTGCTAAAATGTGTCCTACAAAAAAATATTTAGGAAATGTTTGTCTAAGTCTCTGAACAAGTCAAAAGAGCAACCAATCAAATATGACTCTGTCTGTAGTTTAAAGCAGAGATGGGTAAGATTTTCTTCTGTAGGGTAGCACAATGTCCAGTACTATGGGAATCCACTGCACTTGTGTAAACTTCCTGTCTGCAAGCTGATTCCTGCAGACCATTCTGCCTCCCTGCACTTTAGGTGATGAAATTCTGCCCCTGAGTCTTGGTCAGGGAAAACACAGAAAGGCGTTGCTTTTTGCTCTGATAATACCAGTGGTTGTGACTTAAATGAGAAGACAGGAATAGAACTTTCATGGACATACCCAAATCACCACTTACAGAACAGCACATGTAGAAAGAAGGAAAGAAAACAAGTGCCAAACATTCAAATAATGACACTATTGACACAAGCCAAAGAGGAGGGAAGATTCAGCACATCCAGAACTAGAGAGTGAGCTGTGGCAGGGAATGTCTGCAAGGAACAAATGTGTCAATGAGATGCTGCCTTCCTTACTGTTATGTAAAGGCAAGAGATATTGATAATCCAGAAGTGTATTTGCTGAAAAATCATGTCACTCAGTAGTGCTGGCCAGTGGGGAACTGGAAAGGGAAATGCTTTGGAAAAATAAAACTAAAAGCTATAAAGTAACCAAGACCTAGATACTTTGAATAAAGATTTATTAATTGATTGATAGATTGATTGATTGATCTATTTAATGTTATTTACTTCACTGTTTTTAAGATTTTGTTTTCAAAGTCAGAAAAGTTTGGAAAGTACAGAAACCTCTCAAAAATCATTTTAATTTGGGAAAAAATAAGGAAAAGAAAGAAAATATCTTTAACTTCCATCCAAGTGGATAAAGATGCAAAGTGTCTGTATGTACAATTCAATCTTTCATTACTGTGCTTTGGCACAGGAAATCTTATGTAATAAGGATTATTTGGAGTTTTTATAGCACTTGGCTTTGTTTCATGTAGCTGAGATATCAAGATTGCACCTGTTTATGTCATTCAACAAATTATTTGGCTTTGGTAAAGAGAAGAGTAACCACAGCTAAACAAATTTCATATTCAGCACAAAAAGGGCATATCTTTATCCTATTTAGGGAAAAAAGGGTAAATACCGTGGTTGCTTCTCATCATGGCTCTCCTGTTAGGAGACATTGGTACAGAAATTCACAGCTGAGAAATGCCTTCTGGCATGACTAACCAGTTTCACTAATCCCGCCGGCAAAGCCTGTCACTGCGGATCCAGACACCGTGTCCTGTCTGCCGCTTCCAGTGTGTACTGCAGCCATGTGTGGTCCTTCAGCTGGAGAACTTGTGGTGTTTTGTGCCTTTTCAATCACTGCTCCAATTGCCACCAGTCAGTAAACTAAAACTGGCTCAAAGAGTGTCAACTTAAGGAAGACTGAGACCTGTAACTTGCCATAGACTTTCAGCGTCAGATCAGACAAATAAGGTCTCTCAAACAACCTCTGAATTATACAAAAGTTTTTCACACTGATCCTTTCAAACACAGAGAAATGCATTTCCTCTGTGTCAAATAGTATCAATGAGATGTCAATGTCTGTTGTCAGAATAAAGGACCATGTGTTTTCTTTCCTTCCCAGTGTAATGAGGTCATACCTTCATTGCAGAGAGTTTAGTAGATATCTATTTTTAGATGCATTTCTACAATTGCATGTATGACAATTACAAGCAAAATAGAACCTAAGGTGGTCTCAGGTTATCCAAGGTAAAAGATGTAATAGAAAATAGGAAAGAAAAGGCTATTTTACATCTCTGGAAAGAAATAGCAGTTCATCTTCACACTTACGTTTTTGATTCTCTGATTATAGAAGTCATCAGTTTATATTGGTTAAAAGTTGTCTTAACTTTAACTCTTATAAAAACATCCAGAGGTGTGCAATTGGAATGACCTGCAAGCTAAAGAATAAGAACTATACACGGAATTATGTTATTTTTGCTTATAATAGAGATGACTGATTTGTAGCAGGAAAGATGGGTCAATGGTCTACACGTATTTTGAGTGTAGCTGTCAGAGAAAAAGAACATAAACTGTACTCTTTGTTTTCTGAGAAGAACTAGTGGTAATAAGAAAAATCTGTAGCAAAGAATGTCTATATTAGACATTATAAAAGAGATGTATAAATCTGCTGGCTATTTACTAGAATAGTTTGCTCTGGGACCATGAAATTACTATGACCCTTAGGTTTCAGGAATCAGTAAGATGGTCATCTTTCAGGGCTGGTTCAGAAGCAGCTGCTCTTGCCTTTGTCTTTGACTTACAATGCTGTGTCTGGCCTTACTTCTTGTAACTCCAGAGCTGTCCCAGCCAGAAGCTGCAGAAGCTGGCATAGCCTGCATGGTGTGCCTGCCAGCACAGGGCATCCTATGTAGGAAAACCACCATGAAGTATATCTGACAAGTACTGCTGGCTCAGTGTGTCTGTCAGCTTCCATATATACTATGGCAAGGATTTCATATTTAAAGAAGCACTGAATATTTGAATATTTGAAGAAGCATTGCACAAGAGATAGAGAGAAGAAAAAACTTCAAGAGGACGGGCAAAGGTCTTTATGAAAATGTGGAATCCTACCAATATTTTTTTCATATTGGGACAGTTTTGACAGCTGATTCTCTGATACAAAGTCCACTATAACATACATAAAACCAGTAACATATATACAGTCAGTCTGTACTACTTGTATGTACTTTCATGTGTATTTGGTCTAAACTGGAAAGCAGAGTTTTGTTATGGATATAGATGTATGTGGATATAGATGGATATAGATATTCATTTATATATGTGTTTGTGCAATAATTTATATACAGACATGATATAATACAAACTTTCCTAGTTATTAGTATTAAACTGTCATTATAACAAATTATAACTAACTATAACTAACTATATTAATAGCTATGAATATATAAGATCTCTATGTACATATACACAAAAATGTAATGAAACATTGCTGCTAAACACACTTTGTCTTTTAAATTAATGTTATTTACAAATATTGTTCAATGGATCAAGCCTCAGAAAGAGCTACACACACTTTAATGAGACTGTTTGGACTACTCACTGAATTATACTTTCTGGCTTTTCAGAACATTAAGGTCTATACAAAGATCTGTTCTGCTTTTCTGTCAACCCTAGGGTATTCCTCAGTGCCCCAAAAATCAGTTTTACCTTCAATTTAAATATTGAATTATATTTCTCTTTTGTCCATCATACCACACTGTTAGGGGGACAAGGCAGCTGGATTTTGTTCAAGTACATTTTACATTGAAGACCTCACTTCTAGGACAACCGATAATCACTGTACATTTGGGTCAGTATCTTCTTATCATTTTAGCCGATAGGAAAACTTACAGAATCCTTTTTTAATAGGTTTCATATTGGGTTGAAAGAAATAGTTTGGAAATATTGAAGCCCACTGTTCCTGCCATTTCCAGTACATTTCATTTTCATCTACTTGTATGAAATGAAACACAAAAAGCACAAAATAAAGTATGGGAAGAAAGGAGGATTAATGCTTTTGAGAAATAGCTCACTGGTTAGAATAGAGGAGGTGGGGAACAAATTTCAATTCACTTTTTTCTTCAGATATCACCTTTCAGTGCCTGATAGGACTACACCATGGGTTGTTCCAGAGGAAAAGGTTCTCGAGCTCTTCTGTATGTGCTATTCTAATGTGCATAAAATGCTAAAACATTCATGGAGAACCATACTGGCACTTCTCAGGAGAGTCACTGTGTGAGCAAGAGATGTGATGTCTCTCACTGGGTGAGAGAGAAGAAGCACATCTACAGAGGCACAAGAAAGACAGCAAGAGACAACACACAGGGCACTAGACCAGGTGAAGGGATACCCACACCTGTGGGTTTGCCTCTTTCCTGCATGTACACTGCAATGTCTGCTACCTGCACACCAGGGCATGGGGCGGGGCAAGAGGCAGTGCTGCTGGTAGTCCCAGAGCTGATCACCAGTTTTTCCTGTTTACCCAGTACACATACTCTTTAAGTGGATGATACAATACTTTTTCTCCCCCTCCCACATATGCCTTTGCCTCCAGTGTCTGTTTGCAAAACTTCTGAGATCCTTCTGGGGCAGCTCCTGGCATTCTCCTCCAGAAAGGAGCATGGTATCTGCAGGCCTGCAGAGCTCAGTGTGAATCCTAACTGCCTACAAGGACAGTATGAGCAGCCAAGGTGATTTTTGTCTGCCCAAATCTGAAAACCTATGATTTAAACCTGAGTTGGTCATTCTAGGTTTCTGTTATAACCAAAAGAAATAGGTAGATATTTTCATGTTTTATTTTATTTTAATAGAGCACAGTTCACCTTATTTATTTCATGCTTGAGTGTGTCTAAAATAATGAGATTAGTTCAGTCTAGCTAAAGTTATTTCTCCTGTTGAATATAAATTCAGGTGCTTAGTGCGGTACACAAATCTTTACACAAAGCTCAAGAGATGACTTGTATCTCACTCCAAATTCAGACTAACCTGTGAGGTTCTAGCAGCCCTGATAATAATGACCAACTACCATTTAGAGGAGCACTCACTGACACTTGCTAACCAATAGATCCTGAGCAGTGGACACTGAAAGGCTGAGGAAAAAGCTCAGATTTTCATATTAGCCTGGTTACCTTTTACACTGTCATTCAGATCCTGGAGGGCTTATTTCCTTCTGCTGTACTTAACCAGCCAAATAATATTGATTTTATAGAGATAGATCAGGCTCCTGCGTTCAGGTGGATGAACTCTTCCCTGACACTGGTGTTAATATGAAACCTAGTACAATCTGCTCATGAGGCACTTTTTTGGGGTGTAGATGTTATATTCAAGCACTTATCCTCTACTATGAGCCTAAAATTGTAAAATGCCAAAATGTAAAATGCTATAAATGCAGTGTAGTGTAGGTAAAAGCCCATACAGGGATGGGTAAAGGGTAAATGTTTTCCAGTCCACCACTCTGACCAACCCTGGCTCACTGCTCACCCCGTAGCTACATATCCTCTGTAAAGTGGATGGGGCACACCTCAGGGTAACACCCACACCTCCTGATTTCCCTGACAAAACAAGTGAGTATAGGTTGAAAGCACAGTGAGGCACAGCAGTGCTGTGAGAGGCCAATCCAGTGAATGAGAAAGAGCTGACTGGGAAAGGGACCTCTTTGAATCCAGGTTCTGAAGAGCAAGCTGGTAATGGCTTGGTAAGACTGGTAAAGATGTCAGTCTCAATAGAAAAAGAGCTCAGATATACCAAATGCACATGCAATATGAAAATAATAATAAAAAAAACCATAAAAGGTGAAAACTATCACAATATTTTGTATTTAAATGATCTTGTTGCAGATTCCCAGTGAATTTTGTTTTATCTACAGACAATCTGAGTTTTCTTCTTTTTTCCTAAATTGATTCTTTATAGGATTCGTGTGGGTTTTCTCTTGTTTCCATGGTGTTTATTATCCAGCCATTTGCTTTCTATTCTGGGTTGAACACAAAATGAAAAGCTTGAGTTGCTGGGGCTAGATTACTACTTGCTGTAAATCAGGACAGTAGTAACAACTTCAGTGAAGTCATTGTTTATTTATATCATCTGACCTTTGAAATTTTATGATGTAGAACATTATGAAGAAACCTTGAAAAGGAAGTCCATTTGTTTGTTAGGCATCTTTGTGTTTGTTTGTATTGACTTTCAGAATAAATGGAGAATTCAGAATAAGGCCGTAAATGCACTACCAGAATTCAGTCACATAATGTATTACAAAAGAAAAGGCAAAATAAGGACAAGCTGGACAGCTCCAGGCTCACTGAACAAATGGTAAACGCAAGAACTTGATGTTGTTTCTGTTTTCACAGAATTTGTAGCCATTTTCAACATTTTCCTCTCTTTTCAGGGGAAGATGTATGTCCAGCAGCTTAGATGCTACAGCACTTAGCACAGACAGTGTCTTGCATCTTCATTGATCCCTACAACCTGTAAATTCCTACATTCATGGATTTGCACTGCCACAGACTGAATCAATGGTGATCTTTTTGTTTGATGTGTTTTTAAAAGCCACCTCCCTCAAAAACTACTCTCTGAGTAATTTCTTCTCTGAGACATGCTCAAATGGACAACTTACCCACCAGTGTGCTTATTTACCACCATGTGAACCACTTCCCATTTGTGATGTTATAACATCCCTATGGCAACTGCAGCACTTGCTTACTTTGGAAAGTCATTTTAGGAAAGTATTGAATTTATTTTTAGCTTCTTTTAGTGAAATCTAGCAGCTGGAAATGATGTGAGCCAGCACCATGCTACTAGCCAGAGCTATGCAGAAGTTTAAGTTAAAACTAGTGGTTTAAAAAATATTATTTTCGCTATTATTTAATTATTTCGTTACTCAACAAAATACCTGATTCCTCTCTCTTCCCTTTCTCTATCAATGTATATTTTGACAAAGGACTGGCTAAAATTAGAATTTAAGATATGGTGACACCACCATCATAACTGTTATTATTGTGATATTTATTATTCACCTTAATTTCAACAGGCTTGATCATAAGAACAGTTCAAAATCATTCATAATTGAAATTGTGAGGACAATGATTAAATGAGAAAAGGTGTAAGGAAAATTGTCTCATTAAAACATGTCCTCAGTATCTTCAGCTTGGGTCTATGTCACAGATTTGTATGCTTAGGAACAGCAATAATGAAGAAACAAAAATCAGTTCAGATGTCACTTTTCCTTTCCTGCTTGCAGGCAAACATACAAACAAACAAACAAACAAAAAAGTGAAGCTATATTCCTTTTTCAATGTATGTTGTTATAAGGGAAAATTAATTAAGTCAACCATAAACTTCACATGCCATCAAAAGCAGTAGGCATTAAACTCAGAAGTTCATTCTTCATTAATGGTAGGAGCCCCCATTCAGTCTTGCCATAATCTGATAGTACCATTTCCAAAATTATAAGCTTGCAAATCACATTTTCTAGTTACTTTTTTCTCCTGACACCTGTATTAATTAACCTATCACACATGTTTATGATTTACTGCTCTTTCCCATGTGTTGTGATCGTATTTGATCCATCCTGCTTCACAGGGAAGCCAGAAAATGCTACATAAATTAAACTTGGAAGAGAAATTAATGTGCCTGCTTATCAATCTTCACAGGCAAAAAGGCAGATAATGAACAAAAACTGTGAGACATTCTGGCAGGTAATGTTGTAGTGCTCCAAAGTTAAGAGCACACTCTGAGTTACTGAATTCATAATGCCAAAGTAGGAGCTGGAGATGCTGTGTAGCAATCAGACAGAGGTTAGGCTTGTGCATATCACATATCACAAGCAATCTAATCCCTGAGATGATTTCACCAGGCCACAAGAAGGAATAAGGAGGAGAACGTGTCTGAAATCCTTTTCCATAGATGAAAATAAAAAAACCTCACATAGCCGCGAGTTCTAAAGGTTTGATTCCTGCTGTGTAAAGTACTTTCTTCTATCTATTTTAAACTCACCTCATACTAGTGTCATTGAATGCTCTCTGGTTCCAGTAGTGTGAGATTTGGGAAAGAACAGTTCTGCTTTCACCTTTCCCACAGCCTTCAGGAATTTTAAACCTAAGCCTGTTATCCCTCAGACTTTACTCAGAAAGAGACCCCATCCCTTTAATCTCTTCTCAGAAGATGGCAGCTCCACCTCCTGTCATCATGCCTTGTCACTGGCCTTTAGTTTCCAGGTCATGTCCTGGATCTCTCAGTCTTGATTTTTTTTGACCCCTCAAAGGACTAACTTCAAGAGGAAAGCCCCCATAACCTGTTGGTTGTGGTGCTGTTTTGGAAAGAGCAGACTAGAAATAGTTCCTAGGAGCCTCAGGGTTCCTCATGCAGGATCTCATTTGAAAGTCACACAGCAGCAATGGCAATCCACTTGGAATCTCTTTCAAGACAGTCCCAGGACGCCTGCTCTGTGCTTTCAAATCACCTTCATGAGGACCTGAGCCAGCTTAGCACTGTCAGCAAGGTTATTGATCCATGTCAAACAGCACATGGATTTTCTTGTGTCATTTTGGATTCTTAACTTGTCTAAAACACTCAAATATCTTTCTTTGAACCTTTCTCCTGAATTTAAAGACCAACATGCTTTTTAAGCAGTATGATACTTTCTTGAATGCTTGCCAGCATGCTCAGAGCCTTACTTATTGTGCATAAAATAACCATAATAGTTTTATATACTTGAATCCTAAGAATAAATATACTTTTTTTTTTTTCCTTCTACAAGCCCCCTCTATGTATAGATTTAATATGTTTCATAATGTTCTCAGCTATTTTTTGGCAGCTGTGCTCTAGAACATTTTTGGCATGAACACTTCTTGGCAGTATTGCAAGCTTTTGTTACACTATATATTTTATTTCTTTTCAATTGTTCTGGTTTACTATATAAATGTGTCCCTTCCAGTCTTCTCTCAGTGGAGTACAGTCAAAATGCTTAACTTCTTGCATTAATAGGCAAGGAATTTCCATGCACATGTTTTTATTGCATTCAAAAATCTACACACTCCAAGTGCTTTTGCTCATAAAATGTGGGAAACACAACCATGAGAACAGTTATTTTTTTTCCTCAAATAAATTAATTCAATAAGCTTTCTCTCTTTGATTTTGTCTATGTATTTGGGAGCATATATTACTGGGGGAAAAAAAATCCTATTTCCTCTCATCTATTGATGGGCAATTGATTTAGATAATCAAAAAATGCTCCATAGTGTCAGGTTGGCTGATAGTATAGGGAAGTAAATCAGTGAATATAAGAAAATTAAGAAACTATTAATTCACATATATAAATACATTGTCACTGTTAGTGTGTTTCATGTCAATATGCCATATTGTCCAATGGCAGATGTATAAAATGTGTTTCAGGATATTGTTTTGCAATTGCAGTAAGCCAAAACTAGTATCTCTCCTTATTAACATTTTTTGACAAATGTATATTAGAAGTTACCCATCTTCCTTTTAGATTCTCTCTGCTTACACATTCTATTAGTTTACATACTTAGTTATTTTCTGCAGCATTTTCCTTTAATTACAGTTTAGCTGACTGTATAATTTTTCCCAGCTCATCCTTAAAAATAAAAAGGTCAATCTCTTTTCATTATCTTTTGGACTCTCAGTCATGCACTCCCAAAATCTAAAAAACACCCGTCTTCAACCCTGGAACTGCTCAATCCAATTCCTAAAATATAACTTGGAATTATGCTTAATATTATCTCCTTAAGAGATTGTCAGTATTCCTCCACAAGTTTTTTTCCTTGGACTTTCTCTGAGGGGAGTGTTAGTTCTCAACTCCCCATAGCTTATTGAAAACTATCTCAAATCTTCTGGATTTGTTACACCTTTTTCCTTATTTTTCTTTCTATCATTATGACTTTGGATCACCATTGCCCAAATTGCACTCAGTCATTTTCAGTTACTCTGTAGTGTGGAGAGTGAATTTCTTCTGTTATATCCTTTACTTTATCAAATCCTTAGCTCATTCCATGAATCTACTGAATAGCTTCAAAATTCCTCCCCCAGCAAAAGCTAATTTAGCACCCTTGGAAAACCATTCAGTTCCCTGATTCAGAGAATTTTGTTTTTCCTTTATCAAGAGTTATGCCCACCTTGACTCACTTGGCTGTCCTAGGGTGACTCAATGGCTCACTATTACCCTTAGTCTGATATACTTTTCATCTTTTGCTGTCATGCCTCAGATGTCTTCGGGTTCAACAGCATTCTGGACTTCAGAGCAGTATGTCTTTGAGCTAGATCACCACTCCTTCCTTTTTCAGATTCTGACCTCTTACATTAAAATAAATATCGATTTTATTATTTTAATTTAGTATGGTTTAATATTTTATATTCATATTACCTATTAAAGGTGACATAAAATAATACCTATTTCATATCTATTATTGTATTTTATTAAATTTGCTAATATCATATGACTTATGTATCATGAACTATATATTTCTATTATATCATGAAATGTGTATTATACCAAATAAGTCATACTGTTGATCGAATACTAAGCCTTCCAGATCTATCTATTTGTACACCACATTTCTTGTCATTGGACATCTAACATAATCAGCAAACTGATTTTTCTATTGTTTGGTGGTTTCATTCATTTAGTTTTTGTCACATCTAGAACAACTAGGTGCCATTCATTATTTTTTTCTCAAGTTTGAAATACTATGAGCTCTTATAAGCCTCTTACATTTATAGTGAACATATTTCATTCCCAATCAGCAACTGTGTATTCAAACCTGAATTACAACCATCCTTATTATGAGACAGACACACCTTTTAACTGTCCTAGTCATCAGTCCAATAACAAAAGTGAAAAGCCAAAAATAATACAACAAAAAGATATTTTCAATAATGTAAAAAAAAAAAAATATATGATCAACTATATTGTCAGAAACAGAGTTTTATTCTTAAAAACACTACATTAATTTATTTAAATTAGACTTTAATTTAGTAATTTAGAAATGGAAAATATTAGTTTACACAGATCTCTGTGGAATATGTCTGAGAGATCATAAAGGGAAATGTTAGGGGTTGAAATTACAATAGAATATGTATTGGAAAGTTTAATTTTAACCATTAAAAATATTTGTGTAATGTATTAATGTTAATAATGTTAATGATAATCAATATAGAAAAATAACCACCTCTACAGAGTATGGCTCCCATCCTGACACATGGAATCATAATTTAGTCTCTCAAACTGCCTTTCTCTCTTAAATTCAGAAGTCAAAATGTAGGATGAACATCTGAGGCTGCATCCTAGCTTTTAGACAGTTTCAATTGTGTAAAATTAATCTGGTCTAGTTAACAGCAACTTGGAACAAAGGAAATTATAAGATTCTGGTGTTCTTCAACAGAAGGAATAATAACTAGGGAAAGAAATTGGAGGCTATATGAAGAAAACATGATAAACAAAGCAGTATAATAAAAATACTGCTTTCCAAAAGAGAAAACAAGTGCAGATTCAGTGCCAGATGAGGAAATTCAGGTCAAAAATCAAGAGCCAAGAAGCAGTGAGAACAAGGCAGTTTGTACATGTGTGAAATGAAGTACATAGTAAGAAATTTGAGGTATCAACATTGGCTAAATCAGTGGTAGGTTGGAGGCACTAGCAGGTTTCTGTGCAAAGTGGGGAGCAGGGACAGCAGTATGCCTACAAGGGGACCAGGACCTGGTTTAGTTTTAGAGAAGGGACAGAGAAGATGGTAGAAGTAGCAAGGAGGAGAAATAAAAAAGCAGCTGTGAAGAACTATGGAAGAATTTTAAAAGCTTGAAAAAATGAAACCTAAGGGAGGACTAATAGCAGAAATGATCAAGTGGCATGAAGGGATTAGAGGTTTTATAGAGATGGACAATGCTATGTACATACAGAGAGACTGAAAAATATTGTGAGAACAGTCTGTGGAATAGAGAGGAGCCATTTCGACCTTGGGTAACTAAGAAACATTGTCTTTGGGGAAAAATAAGATGCCCATATTTCAGTGTCAAGAGGAGGTTAGTAGTTAAAGTCATCAGAAAAGAGCTGCCAGCCTTTGCAAAAAAAGAAAATTACTTATTTTTCAGCTGAAAACTAAGGTGTTTTAGTAAAGACATTTTGTTGTTCAAGAATTCCACAGTCCTCAAAATAACTGCAGATATTATGTTTTGATTATAAAAAGTAATTCAGAGTGGTTTACAATTAAAAAACAGTAAAGAGATGATTGTCAAAACAAACATTCTTTTCCGCTCATATAATTTTATTCATTATTCTTATAGTACAGTATTAATTGATTAACAGTATTTCTCTTCCCCTTCTCTCTTCTATAAAAAAATTGTAAGACAATTGTGATATAACAGTCAAATTTTTGTCCTCAATTATCTTTTATTAAATGTTTTAAGATGTGTTTCTGCAATTAGAGAAAACTTATGGGAAGCTAAGTAATACGAACCTCAGTGATGCAGACATTATTGTTACCTGTGGAAGAGATAAAACACAGAAAATGGAATACAATATGTTTCTTTTCCAATAAAGTGAAGTAGTTTTCTAAGATAAGTGCCAAAATAGAAGTTAAGTAAGTTCCTTTTCTTTCTATTGATGAGGCTACAGGGTTAATCTCTTGAATATTAACTCTGAAAACAATCTTTATGGAGAAGATATTTCAAAGGTACAAATTGGATTTCAGGAGTTTCATTGATCTTAATAGAAAGTGAGTACAAAGACAGGCTCTTTACTTTGAAATATCTTCCCATCTCTGTATGTATATTTCTATATGAAAATGCATGTATTCTAGTGTGTGGATATGTGTATGTATGTGTGAATGAGTGTGTGTATATATAGAGATGTATATATACATACATATATATATATGCTGCCTTCAAATGGCTATGGGAAAATCAATATCTCTGTCAATCTGGAAAATTATTATTAGTATTAGAGTGGAAAAGAAGATTCACTTTTTCCTTTTAACCTTGAGTTGAAGTAATATAGATCTAAAAGCAAGAACAAGGGCATTTTAAGCCATAAACTTCAAAAGATTTAATTAATAGTAATAAAAGTAATAGGTAAATTACTGCCATCTATCATGAGCAGAAGATCAAGTTTGCACCCTAGAGCATATCCATTTGGAAAGCAACTTGGGACAGAATCAGTTTAGGTTACAAGAAATTTAGCCAGACAACTACTTGCATAACTAATTTGGCATGAATTGTATTTGTAATTTTGTACATATTGAGATTGGATTTCCAGCACTTCTTGGCAATATGCCATTGAAGTCTCTATATAATAACTCTTAATACCTGGGCAGGAAATGGAGACAGATATTAAAATTTTTCTAACTAGTACAATGTTGTTTCTGGGTAAAGTTTTCAAAAATCTGTCAGGGTAATTGTTCCTGTTCAGATGGATAGGATATGAAGATATTTCCTCTCAACTTCAACTTGTAAAAGTTCTTAATTAACATTTATATCTTGTCTAAAATAACATTGTTTTCTCTGCTTAGCTTGTGGCTCTTTTAACTATTTGGAGGTAGAGTGAGGTGATTTCACAATTACTGCACTTTAAGTCTATTTAACTAATATAAAATCTTTTACACAGATACAGGACATTCCTACTACTTCTGAGTATTAAATAACAAGCAAATGAAAAATACTGGATGCAGAAATTAGGAAACTGAGGTTCAGATTGTGTAACAGAAGTAACTTCAGGTCACTCAGACACTGATGTCTTAAAAATGTACTGAGAGAACAGTCCTAAAAGAAAAATGTTTCTATTGTCTGCTGTCCTACTTTCTACGCCACATAATTGAACAAAATGGTCTAAAATGAAAACCAACTATTCCTAGAGAGCAGAGGGGAAGCATATTAGACTGCCATCAGGGAAAGACTTTAATGACTTTAAAAGAACTTTTAATGTCACAAGTAGTGATATGGTTGCCATTAAATGTTCCACACCAAATCTCCCCTCCAGTGGACTGTCAGGTTTTGAGATGACTTCAAGTTCCTAAAAAACTTGCCATTTCCCAGTTTATATTGCTACAACTTAAATAAGAAAGAAAAACTCAAACTGGTTGAGCTCGGTGACTTATTTACCTGAAAAAATTATATTTTTATGGGATATGTACATGTTCTGATCGACTGATTTTTATGCTTCTCTCTTTGGACTCTCTTACATATTTTATTTTAAAAAGCTTTGAAAAATTTGTTACCATCACAAGCCAGAGACATTGATCTAAACTGCCTGTATTGTGTTAAATAAACATTTGATAAAATTACTCAGACATTAATAAATTCACATTCAATGATCTGTGGTGGTATAAGAGCAAAAATTATAGACATTACAAAAATACATATTTTGCAAGAATGATGAAAGATATCACTCAATGAATTTTTAGTTGTTTGGACTATTCCTGTCCAAATGGCATGAAGAGTTTTAGGAAAAGACACTTAAATATACAGGCTTTCTGATGAAAAAGACTGATGATAATTTTGTTCAGAAAAGCAAAAGCTTGATATGACCAAAGTGGCATTGTGTAATCCCTGTTTTAAATATAATCACTTAGAATTGACAGATTTGTAAATTGTTATATCTAAGGTTAATATTTACCAAATAATATCTAGGTTTCTGTTCTTAACAGGGCATTACATATGGACATATGAATATCTAAAAGCCATAAATTTGTTCTATCCTTATCAACTCTATTTCAATTACATGCACAAAAAATCAGAGAATGCAAAAAAGGAATTATTAAGGCTGGAAATTCCTCTGGCTCTCAATAACTCAAGTCTCAGGCACAGTCGCAAGCTTTTTTGTTTGTTCACAATAGTACAGTGAAAAAATAATACCTGATACTCATGTTTACAAAGCTTTTTACATTCTAAAGAAGAATATTCCAAAGCAATTTTTTTAAACCAGGATTGCCATTACAGAAGATGGAAATCCCTGAGGAACACAGTATTGACAATTAAAAAGACCATTCATATAATACACATTTTTCTTTAAGCCAGAACCAGAAATTCATCAAGATAAAGTTATACCTAAGAGAAAGAAAACTGCATTATGAAAACTCAAAGAGTGAGAAATGAGAACAGACAAGAGAGATTCCCTGTGTCAGGATTTTAAACACCTCAGCAGGCTCTGAAGTCTCCTCCAGTGCTGAGGAGGTTGGCTGCCCATGCCCTGAGATGGTTCCTCCAAGGAACCCTGCACCATCTCCTGGGAAAGAGCCAGAAGGATGCCAGTGGGCTGTGGCTGTCCCCAGCTGCTGCCAGCATTCCCTCCCTGCTCACCTGTGCAGGTGCTGCAGGGCTGCAGCCTTGCTGCTGGCAGCGTGGCATTGCCTGCCCTGCCAGCCCCCAGCCCTGGAACATCCTCCTCCTGCCCAGCTGCTCCCTGACACTTAGGAGTGTGCTAAGAGAGAGGAAAAAAAACCAGTGACCATTTTAATAATTGCTATTCTTAAAGAATGCCTTAAAATGCAGATGTATCAGTCTGTCAGTCTATCTATAAATAAAGCCTAATATCTGCCACATCACTCAGAATTGCCTGCAGGGTAAGCACAGTATGCCACAATAAGAAAGTCTTTCAACACTTCTGGCAGCAGATTTTATTTGAAATCTCTGTATTCATTAGAATACATTTCCACGTAGACTAGCACATCAGCACAATCCTGTTCTTTTCACAAAAGAGTTATTTGCTCCTCTTCAGTCTTATTTCTCTGAAATTCATATCCAGGTCCTCTGCTAACATGCCTATTTCTTATGTTATTACATGCTTAATATCCTGTAATGGCAAATATACAAAAATGTATCAGTCTGTATATATACTGTACATTTACTGTATATATAATTCTTATAGATTTCCTTTAAAAGTAAGTTCTGTTCACTTACAGAAACATATAAAGTACTTTCTACCAATTTATAAATTAAATTGTTAAAATGAGTTGTTACAAGTGCTTTTGTTATAGTAAGGCTCTCTGTGGGAAGCTAATTCAGATATAGAACTATGAATTCTAATTTCATTTGTGGAGAAACAAAAAAGTATGGATTACTGGCTGAATAAAATGAGATGAAAAAGGCCACTGGCAACTGCCATTTTATGAACCTATAAACTGAAGACCTGTGGAAGCTTCAAGGTCCTACTATTTTGCAAAAAAAATATTAAATACAAAGGTTAGGTTACAACTTCATTCTACAGAAGTAAGAACGTCAAGTAACTTTTTCAGTTAGTGTTCAAAAACATAAAGCTAGTTAAACCTTTAAAAGTCATCTATATATGCATGTCACATACAAAATCATACATTTAACAAGAGGTGTGATTCAAATCCAGGAACTTGTTTTAATCTCTGTTGCTGACTCTGCTACATTACTTTTCAGTTGAAGTTTCAGTTCTGCTATTTAGTAAGTGGAATTTCTCTGTATCTAGAGAAACAAACAAACTCTTTCAATCATTAAACTCTCACTTTGGTTGATCTCAGTTGGTCATGTAAAAAATTCCATAGAAAGCAAAAATGTTTTTTAAACATTATTACTGTAGTTGCAAACTCTTAAGCACAAAAGACCATGTTTGGTGAGACATAAGCACCACTGCTTATAAATTTGTAGTCTAATGATATCTGTGGATTACCTGGTATCTCAACCTACTTTGTGTTCCCCTTATAATTCCTTTTGTACTTAAATTTATCAAACTAACATAAGTTATTTTTTCAAGTAAGTAATTCCCAAACCTGCCTTTTAAAAGTTCAGATATATCTGTGCTTATTTATGGTTTTCTTTTTAATGCTTGCTATAGCACAACTGGTTCTTTCAAAACTGCTTTGTCAAACCCACTTTTTTTACCTTTCATCCTTTATTCTTTTAATGCATTCTTCACCTGATAATTATTTGAAAGTTTTTTGCTCTTTTCGTCTTTTTCTTCAATGGAGAAATGTGAGCATCCACTTCTATTTTGTCATTTTCACTGAATGTTTACTCAAAATAGTTATTTGTAGATAATAATCAAGTTTTAAATTTCTTTCTCTGACCAAGATCCCCCAAAACCTGAAGGCACAAATTTCTTGACATAGTCTTGCCAAAAATTAGAAAGTTTTTAATGCTTGCAAAATAACATTTAACAACAAGTTTACCAACACTATCACATTGCTTTTTGTTTTCTGAGAAACAAACACTCTTTCAGTTTGAGGTGGCAGAATTCAGTTTTTCCACTGTCCTCAGTTTGTGTTCTATTTCTGTTGATTATCTCATTTCCTATCATATGACTCACCTACTTAGACTCTGAAGTGCAGACTTGTTTTGCTGCTAAACACACTCATTTGTCTTGTTGTCATTTTCACCAACTTTCCTCTTTGCTACCATGTTTCATATATAACACATAAAGGTGTCACAAAACCTAGTGACACAAAAGCCCTATGTGCTTCTAAGTAAAACAGACTTTCTGTTCCTTATTTACAAGGATGTTCTAACTGCTGCTCGTGGATCTCTGAGTACCTGGAGACTTATTCCAGGTACTTCATCCCAGCTTTTTTCTACAAACTGCTACAAACTGTTTCAACTAACCCAAAGAGAGTCTTTGGAGTTTGCTGTACATGCTTGGCTCCCCCAAAGGTTAATACAAGATAAGCAACAGTTTCCCCTGCAGAAATGGTGTAGTCTGAGAAAAAAGGAGACAGCTGTTTCCTAGTTTATATCATCCAGGAGTATGTGGTAAAGTAGTTCACCCTCTGAGCTTCAGTTAAAGGCTGCCAAAAGTGCTCGTTATTGTCTTCCTTAATTGAATCTGATATCAATAAGGAGACAAATTGGACTGAATCTTCCATGCATCAGGGGACTTCTTGGGGCACTTTCCTGGTTTAATTCTCTGGTACCTAATCATATATAAATTCATATGGCAATTTTACTTTCATTAGGACACATACTCCTCTACCCAACCAGATTTGAGCAATGTATTCAGGAATTCTTTATGAAAGTTCCACCTCTGCATCTATTAGTCTGAAATCAGTTAACAGACTCAAAAGTTATTAGAAGTTCAGGAACACATGGCTGACAAACCTGTTATGATATCACAGAATAAGAAAGTCTTCTTAAAGAAACACAAATTTAAAAGAGAATAAAGAACATCTATGCATTTATCAAAATTCCTGGTCAAAGTTTGATTTTTTTTTTTAATTATTTGTTAATAAGTAAATTTTCCTTAGCAATATCAAATAATTATCCTTCTTGTTTACTGTAATCTGGAAAAAAATTATAACATTAGTTATAGCCAAAAGTAGTTTGAATTTTGAGGAAGATCTAATACTGGGATAAGTATTAGAGGGCAAAAGATTAATATTACAATGAAAAAATTATAGAAATGATAAATGTTGTTGTCTCATTTCTGCACAGAATACAATGGGAAACTAGAAACCGCCCAATGTTTCTTTGGTTCTGTTGTACAATTCATTTCTTTGGGGCCACACTAGAGAACTGTCTACTTGGCAATTTGGCTGCATTTATATATTCCATGTACTGCTCAGTAAATGCTGGTGTGGGATTTCTTATTGAATAATTCCATAATGAGCTTTGGAAACATTACCCCTTGGGTAATGGCAGTAGCTTATGACAACTATTCATATTGAAGACAACTGTTTAATTAAAAGTTGTTTTTTTTTCCTTTAAGGATGATGCCCGGGAACCAGAAGTTTCTGTATATTAGCATAAGACACTCACTGTTTAATATATCAAGTGTAATGAAGGTACATCCTGTAATTGACAAAATGAGCCACTGGTAGAGTGAGAATTAGTCTGTATGAATAGTGAGAGGCAGTGAAATGAAAAAACATATTTCTTACTGCTTTTATTAAATTGAAAAGTCAAATGTTGGCACTTCAGATGTTTGTACAATTCCTTTTTTAAAGATCAGCTAGCAATATCTAATTTTCATTATTTAAATTTTGCACAATTTTCTTGGTGACACAGTTTTATTGTGTATAGAAATAACTCATTATATCTTTCATTTTCTAATACATGTGCTCCCACCTCCTGTAATGTTTCTGAGGCCTCAATTTCTTTAAGGCATTTTCTAAGACATCTGCTCTTGGGGACGAGGAGTAAAAACATAATTCCAGTTTTATAAAAAGCCTAAAGTATTCTGGCCCAAAAAAAAAAGCTTTGAAAGTATACAGTGAGCACACCTGCTGCCTCAAAACCCAAGAGGAAAAACAAAAAAATGTGTTGTTGGCATTTTTTAGTTATTTATTTATTATTAGTTATTTATTACCTTATATGTCTTGAGAATGGAGTTAACCCATGATTTCTGACTGGAATTGGGGTAACCATAGCATTACCCCTTGTCAGAAGGGATCTCCCTGTCAAAGAGTGACTGTGGCTGCCTCTAAGACTTTACTGTGTGATAAAGCTTTACTGTAATTTGTCTCTGAAAAACAATTTTATCTTTTTATAAAAAGCAATATAAAATTCAAAACAGAATTATCCTGTGCTTGAGTATTTGGTTTATCCTGTGCTTGTATTTTGTTTTGGCGTAGGTTCCTACCAGTTTAAAGTGTAATGGGAATAACCAAGGCAGCTATTTTCAGAATCAGTGTGAAAACCAATGCAGATGAACTCATGCAACAGACAGGAAAATTATTATGAAATATAGGCAGATACACCAGACAAGTCCTAAAAAGTTGTGGTGATCAACCTAGGAATATATTATTTTTTGGTTTTTAATATTTTGAGATGATTGGAAGACACATCAAGGACTTCGTAGCATGTTTTTAAGTGGTTTATTTTAATGCTTATTTCCCCTGTGTTTTTGCATAATACTTTTGAAGAGAACATTTCCTTCTATTGTAGGTAATACTGTTTGACTGTCACCTTGCCAGCTGATATAAAAGCATTTCTAACAAATGCTCAAAATTAGAAGCCAGAGAGCAGTTGCTTGTCAGGTGTGGTACAGCAGGAGAAAAAGCCTTCTGGACCTCAAGAGAAGTTTCTTTTATTTTATATAATTTATATATAAATTTATATATAATTTATATAATTTCTATAAAATTTATATAATTCATCTACGCAATACTTTGGGAATTGTGTCATCTTATGCAGAAGAATATAAATAAAATAGACAAAGAAGTAAAAAGAATTGCTAAGAAATTTGCTAAAGGGAAAGTGAATGAAAATCACATGGCTCTGCTGCCAAGATTTGCTGGTCAAGTATTAATCTTTTTTATGAAGTGCAAGTTGTCATGTTCAAAACCCTTACTGCAGGATCATCTTCTATATCTTTGCTCTACCAGGACTGTTGTTCATAAGGGTTGCCAGGTGGAGATGATCAGCTTGTTCTAGGGAAGAAAAAGTATGAGAGATGCCATTTATTCAAACTTGTCTCTACTTTGCCTTTGATCCACACTGGAGGTGAAAAGCCAGAAAAGCTTTTACTGTTTTGGAATAGAGACAGATTTTACATAAATGTCACTCATTATATCCCCAAGATTTCAAGCTAAGATTTTTTTTTAGTCATGTGCAAAAAATCAATCACTGTAAGGTTCTTTCTTTTGTGGAGAAATAAAGTGAGGAAAAAAGATAGTACATCCATAGAAGTCTTTAATTTAAAAAGGTCTTGACATCGGTTGCTGAAGAGACAGTACTGAGCTTTTAAATATCTCATCTATTTCCAAAAGGGTGAACATATGAAGTGAATGACCATATCTAACTTATTTATAACCTAATATCCAAGAAGCACTTGTGAAAATAACATAAAATTAATAACAACATATAGCTCTTTTTTTCATATCCTTTTCATAGTAAGTCTTTTCTGCACAGGTAGCAATTTTGGTAAAGATTGTGCTTTACTATGATCATAGCAAACATAGACAGAAACTTTTAAATAAAGATATTTATGCTGTTTCATAATCATTTCTGTTTCAGAAATATAACATTCTTGAGACCAAAAAAAGCTAATTACCGATTTAAAATCAGGAGTTCAAACTCTGAGTCAAGACAATTGCATCTATTCTCATTGTCTTTGCTCTCAGATGGATGTATTTTTTTACAATAGTTTCTTTTGCTTCACAAGAAGGTGCTGAAGACAGAATCATTATTTTTAGCAGAAGAGATGAGCTTCTGAAGTTTTAAAAAATTTACTTGTGTACGTTTATTGAAAATGTCAGCCAAATGTTGAAGACATTATTCACATTTCAGTCAAATGTTTAAACTTCATGCCCATTTCAGACAATTAATTCAGGAAAATAACTTCTCAGTGCTTTGTACTGAATTTCTGGTATCTTACAAGGATAATATTTGTTGTAGTCTGCATTTACTGCACAACACCAAGTATCTGTGTAGAGATGATGAACCTAGATGGGCAGGACTCACCTCACAAATTTTAGTCATCTAAAATGTGAGTCCAATCAAAGTTAGTCTTGCACTTGTCTCTGTATTTTATACAGAAATTTGGGCATCTGCTGAGAGATTCTTCTAGTCTAGGAGAGAGATGAAGGCAGAAGGCATCATCTGTCCTCCAGAAATGACCAGTGACCATGGAGAAAAATTATGAGTCTGCTTCTTGAAATAAATGAAGGGTAAGTAGAAACCCAGTTCACATGCTTAACTTAGGGTGGGCTTTTAACCTTTCAGATTCATAAAGGACAAGATCACCCAAACACCCTGGGGCTAATTGAATAATATAGGAGCTGCACAGACATGTGACTGAACTTCTTTCCTTTCAAAAGGGCATATATCCATACACATGCATATCTATGTGTGAGAACATTTCCCTGCATCTAAATAGCAAGATAGATGCAGCATTTTAAAATAATATTCAACCATACATTGTTTTGTTGTGTTTTTGGGGTTTTTCCCAGCTAAAAGTAAAATAAAAGGACTTTAATTTGGATCTTTACTGCAAAAGATAGTACTTCTCCCATTTTTTATCTCTCAGCATTCTTTACTGTGGCACTTTCCTAGAATTGTGGAGCTGTAACCTAATGGACCTCTGGAGTTTGGCAGGTACAAGAATGACATAAAGAGACTTTAAGCAAGTTGGTGTAACAGCTGCTACTTATCCCATAGTCTGAACTATCTCCTTGGGTGAAACCTGTTCTCTTGGCATTGCCTTACAACATCACCAACTTTCAGATCTCTCAAATATCTAATCAGCTAGAGCAGAGAGGCTGTTGTCCTACCATGGCTTTTCATGATCTGTAATTATCTTAAACATTTGCTGAATGAGGGCTGATATTACAACCTTGCCAGAGAAGTACACTTAAGCATAAGTAAAGCTTCTGTTAAAAAAATTAAGTGGAACATTTGAACAAAAGGGAAACCGTAATAATCATCATCAGAAATCTTCATATCAAAATTAATGGGAATTCTACAGACAAAATTCCAGTGTAGCTTTGGATAATGGTATTCTGAGATAACAATTCTACTGAATTTAATAGTATTGCTTCTATTTATAAAACTTTTGGTTTTAATGTATGTACTATTTCTTTTCATGTTTACAATCTTTTTCTCCCCCTTACATTTATGAACCATCTTTCTTTAGAAACAGACAGTACAACCATGTCCAAATTGATGAATAGTGACTCTCGGGGTTGCTCACTGATTATGGTGGGATCACATATCCAAATGACAGCAAACCCCTCTGTAGCCATAGTTCATTAAACACAAGGAATGTGTTGGAAAAGCTCCAGGCTGGCTTTCCAACAAGTGTTTACAGAGTTTATTATTTTAAAAAGCATGATTGCTCAAACTAGCTAATTTAGTAATGGCACTTGTTTTGTGTGAAGTAAGAATGCCTCCAAAAACTAAATAAAGAAGTTTGCATAATTTACAATGACTGATATCTTAAACAAAAGTGGTTTTGAAATGTTGTTGCTTTTCAGTCAATGTTACTTATATGAGATTTTCAAGTCAGTTTTCCACAATCTCATTTTTGGACATGCTGAGATGTAAAGTGGCTCTTCCAGAAGCCATTGGACGTTCTGAGTACACAATACCAGCAAAGACCTGACAGAAAAGTAACAAAATGAGGTTTTATATGTTTAAGTTCTATTGTTTGATCCAAGCATTAAGGTCTAAGCTTCCAACATCAGAAAGTGCTAAAAGTGATAAGATACTTTTCTGGTAATTAGTGAATGCAGATAACTCATTACAATAGTAGTGTTTGCCCAGTAGCTTCCATCATAAGAATATGATGTTTGCACAGATGTGCATCCCACAGTTAGCTGAGAGTTTTCAAAGGTATTTTCTTATCTTTCTTGTGACAATAAGTTAGCAAAAGTGCCCAAAGTGTAATAATTTTCTCTGATATTTATATATGAAGAAAAATTTTTATCAAATCCTCTTTCCTATATACAAATGGATGATCACTGTCCACTCCTAAAATGCTATTCAAGTCATGACAGCTGCTTAGGGATAGATGGCATTTCCATGGAAATAATTATGAAAAATAGAAATCACATGGCTGAAACTATTGTGAAAGTAAGTGTCTGAAATTAAACTATTTAAATGTTGGGGGGGGGGAGTGGTTTATAACACCATAATATTTTATATTTATGTTTTCTTTTTACTTTATGAAATGAACAGTTTGTATTTTACATGTGGTGGTGTTCCTGAATAACAAGAATGCTTTTGTAAATGAGTTTACCAAATACACTGTGAAAAAAACACATATCAAATTAATGTTGGAATAATTTTCATTAGGAAACACCATTTTAACAAAATTAGGCGGATAAGGATGAACCAGCTGAGAGATGTTTTAAAAGAATAGTAGGTGTACTGGGTTTTTTTCTTAATTGAATTCAATTTCCCATAATTTATCACCTTTATTGTCCTCCTAATTTTCCCTGCTTTCCTGGGCTATCTTTTGTTCTTTACAGACAACATTTTTCCTTTTATTGTTTCTATTGCCCATATCCTTAGAGAGGAGGATGGAGGGTAATGTAAATCACTAGTCTACCTAGGGAACAGAGCAAAGAATGTGAGCTGCTCTCTCTCTTGAGGAGAATGATAATTTCTCTGATTATTCAGCCCTCTTTCCTACATTGTTGACTTATTTCACATAAAGTCATATTGCAGAACAATATAACAGCAAAATATTTTAATATCAAATTTATTTTGTACTTCTTCTATATTATAATTAATGTTGGAGTTTCTTCTAAATAAAAAGTTCTTAAGTCCATGTTGTGTTGTATCAATTTTTATGTGATTTTACATGTAATTCACCTCATCAAGCTTTAATCATGTAAAAGTTAGATGTGACATCAAATCTAGGATGGCCATCTAGGCACCATCTGCCTTTAATTGAGAGGCAGGCATCTTGAGAGGGCCATTCATCCCACTGGCCCAAGACACTTGTATTAAGATGGTATGGAGGTGTTTCAAATGGAACCTGCTTGATTAGTTTAGATGAAGTGCTTGCATATTTCATGGGTAAAGTCTGGGGAGATGAATACAGCCCCATGCCAAAGGCTTGAGTTTTTCCTTCATAAGAATGGATGCAGTGTGTTACATATTAAGAACTTAAAAAAATGTGCAAGTCAATGTGAAAAAAATAATAATAAAAGCAAGCAAGAAAAAAACCTCTTAATTATGATTTTAGTGTGGCACTCCTTTGTCCTGGCTCAAATAAAAGGTTTAGGGTATGATGATTTTTTTTTGTCTTTCCCTGTTGGAAAACTCCTGTTTCAAAAGACAGTTTTTAAAATGTCAAACAACATACATGACAATAGGGACATTTCACCTACAGCTGAAAAGAAATTTGTCAACTTATCATTCACTCACTGCATCCAAACTGTTTCACCTGGTATTTGGTAAAATAATATTCAGGGATAAATATCTTATTAAATGAAGTAGCCAATTGCATAAAAAAAAGAAGTTGCTTACCTCTAAAGAATGTATGTTTAGCATTTCAAGGTTAGTTCACAGGTTAATGGTTTTATTTATCAAGTAAGGTTCCTAAGTAACAAACTGTTAGTGATTGGAAACTGTATACTGACTGCTACACTACCCCAGAAGCAAAAAGATCAATATATCAGGAATGATTTGAAATGAATGGGAATGTCAAGATATGGATTTCATACAGATTATTGCTATCTTTGAAACATGGACATCAGCCCTCTCATGTCAGTTCTTACAGTGTTCCTGCAGTTTGTAAGCCACCCTTCCTTTCACCTCTCACAACTACAGCCTGACTCAGTAAATCAGTGATACCAAGCAGAGTGGAGGAAGTAAGGCAGTTGGTGCTACATTGTTTGGAGATATTAGAAAGATACACAACCTTACACTAGGCCTAATATACTCAAGTCAGAGTCTAACTTTTAGCCATCTGCCCCTGGAATAGCTCTGCTACCTTGCATGACATTCAATATCTGGCATATCTTCAGTGATACAGTGCACAGGTTTTCATGCACAGCAACCAGAGGCAGTAGGAAAAGGTGTTTGAAAGTGCATGCAGAAGTAGTACTATAAAATGTTTAAGCTCTCCTGACATATGCCACATAAAATGTAGGTCAGGAAAAAACCAAAAACCAAGCAAACAATGAAAAAGGCCATAGATTTTCTCATGTAATCCCCTACATGCATTCTTTATGATATGCTCTCAGTGAAGTAAGAGATTGAATGTATCTCTGTAGTTCTGTTTGCAAAGTAACTTGCACAGAGTGGTCACAGTGGTAACTGATCCTAAATGAACAATTCATGACTGAGCTCTGCCTTCACTGTGCAATGACTGGATAAACTAAACAAGCAGCACACACTTTCCTTTTTTTTCCATGTGGTCTTGAGAATTCCCACTGTATACATCAACAAAAAAAGTATACTAATACGCTCTGGGGGAAAAAAAAAGCCATATAAAGTAATTTCTGAGCAGAAGGAGAAGAAAAAGATCATATTTTCTAGAACTAGAAATAGCATAAGGCCTGATTTATACAAATTCAGGGAGCAACAGCACCAATTTTTTTTCCGCAAATGGTGCTTATCCAGAAAAAAAAAAGTAAAAAAGTGGTAGTTGTGAGCTGTCACTGGAACTTTTGCAAAAAATATCTGTATTGGGATCTTGTATAGAATTATACTGTTGTTTTTATCTTATTCTTTCTAAGGAAATAGTTCAACAAATTTAATTCAAAACCCCCAGCAGAAGGGCTATTCATGTAGTCTTTCAGGCTGGGGATACTACAGCAGTGGTGTATGAAGAAGGAAGCACTGTAATCACTTCCTTTTCACCATGTTCATTCTTCTGATCTAAACAAAAAAAAACCCAAAGAAACCAAATAAAACCACTCAAAAAAAAAAAACCAAAAAAACCAACAAAAAACAAAGAAACAAAAAACCCTGAATTCATTTACAACCAGAGTCGTAATATATTGTGGGTACATTTTAAACAAATAACTCACCTGAATAACAGACAACAGAGAAAAAGGACAATAAGCTGAAACATGACTCATGATGATGAGGTAGGTTTTAGGGAGTGCCAATTTACTGTAGCTGTCTAGAGCTGGTGGTGGGTGAGACAGGGTAGAGAAAAAGAGATTTGTATCTCTCTGCCTCCAGACATTTAAAATTAATGACCCACAGTGTGCTTCATGAGTTTATGCAGAGATACCTGAAGGATGTGTCACTTCTATAAAGCTCTGTATCTGTGCAGTAATCCTTTATGTGTAGCAGATTGCAGCTAAACTAGTCATAAGCAGCAGCAGAAAATGTGCAAACGAATACATAACGCCCACTTAAAGCTTATGTTAATTCAGCTGCTGCTTTGAAGAGTTAGCAATGGGTAGTATGTGCTCCATCTTGCTAAACAGCTAGTGGCGTGCTACAGTTGTTTTACAGCCTAAAAAAAGAAGAAACACCTGATGTACATATTGTGCAGCAGGCTGCAATGTTAGTAATAGAAGAAACATTATGAAGCATAAATTAATTAACTTCTGGAGGAAAAAAAAATATACTTTATGCAGAAAGAAGGAATTGGGATTTTCTACATGAAAAATGTATAATTTCACAAATTCTATTGGAGCTGTGATCTGAACAGATGTGTGTCACAGCTCCGTTTCCCTGGCCTTCTCTGAAGTTCATTTATTCCAAACAGGTAAACCACTGCTAAAATTAATTGCACCTTGAGTGGGCCAAATGGATTGTTAGGAACTGGAAAGAGTCTGTCTCTTTCCCAGCTCACAGTTTGGGTCAAGGATTATAAGCACAACAGTGCACAGACTATAATGAATGCAGTTCCTGGGACGTTGATATTCAAAAACTGGTGCCTTTCTTAGCCAAGATGCTGAAATCTGCAGGAAGAAATGAAAAATGGTATGATAACAGGGTTAGTAGCTTTGGTTGTTGGATTTCCACGCTGTTCCACCACAGAAACAACTCGCAGGTACAATACATGCAGTTTTCTGAATTCACGAAAATATACGGAGCAAAATAGGTAATTTCAGACAGAAGGTGAGCCTGGACTCCTGCTTTCTAGCCAAAGATGTTACACTGAGCTAAAGTAGCTGTGTTACCTTAGGTGAACTTCCAGCAACTCTCATCATTACCCCTCCTGTTTCAAGCAGCAGGAAAACTTGGTTTGCTTTACTCAAGACTGTAGTACTTCTCCATAAAATAAGAGAACCCTTTTTTTTCCAAGCAAAAATATCAGAATTAAATCATCGTGGATTTAAGATAAGGGCCTGATTTGTAGCTGAAGTTGCTAGCTGTCAGATGGATGTTTCTGTCCCTGCTTTCTGCTGGCACAAAATTGCCTATGATTATATACAACAGTATATTGATAACACAGTATTCTGATTAGGTATCTGGCAACAGGAGCACACTTTCCACAGATCAGCCAAAAGGGACAACTACAGTCTACCACCTATATGAGAACAGGAAAAAACAGTATTAACTTTATTAATAGTTTTAGGTACTTTTGATGGTTACATGGCATTTTTTTGCTTAAGCACTCTACAAAGAAATATTAGGATTTATCTTGAAAAAGCATTTGAAGACCTGACTTCAGTTCTAGAGTAGTTAACCCCGCAGCCACATCACCAAAAAGGCTGCACTATCTGCTTCATTTATTACTGCTGACATTCAAAAATTTAATTTTCAAAGACTCTACAAACTGTAATCAAACAATATAGATGACTGAATTTTGCAAATGTATCCTCTTCTACAAGTTATACTTCCAGTTTTTAATTTTAATTCCAGCAGAATTGTGACTGGTCACCCTTAAAAGTTAATATAATCAAAGCTGTATGTCTAGGTTTTTACTGTGAAGAGAAATAGAAACCTTCAACAGCCACTCAGCCTATCATAAGATGTGAGCCTAAGGTATGGAGGATGAATAACCCTCTGACAGTGCCTTCATTGATTAAAGAGGAGAATTCATCAAGATCAGTCCCCATTTGAACTAAATATCCACTGAACTAAAAATTCAACTAAATATTCCCTCAAGGTCTGGAAGTTCTCAGAACACTTCTACTGGACCTGTCATCATACACAAAGAAAAATTGCTGGACAAGGTGCTTGTGCTATCTTCACTGCTGCCATTAGAGCACTCAGAAAGGTTCTGAAAATCTTCAACTCACATTCTTCATCTCCCTCAGAGGTCTTGAACTCACTTTCTGCAAACATAGTCTTGATTTTAACACATTTTTGGAACAGAGGGTCTGGTCTACCTCTCCAACACAAACAGATCTCTTCATATGCAGTCATTTAAATGATGAGGCAAACACAGAAAATAAAACCATCTTTTAGCTTAATCGCTTGTCAGGATATTAAAAGATGTGTATTAAACTTCATCTAATTTGTATTTTATTTTTTTTATTAAAAGGGAAATAGCCTCAGCTAAAGTGGCTAAGAAGACTCTCCTCCTTCCCACTCCCAGACTATACTGAAGTGCAGTGATTAGGGTAATCTTGGGGAACCCAGAGAATTGCTGCTCAAGTCTCCTTGGGCTCGAGTAAAATACTTTGTGGAAAAGGGTTGGACTTAATAATTAACCTAAAGAAAGTTCCCTCCAGCCCCTTAACCATTTCCTTTCTTTTTTACAGAAAAGCAATTAACATTTGTGAAATCAAAGGTCCTCTTTACAACTATTGGCTGGAGTCACATCTGTGACAGCAATTAGAAGTGAAGGCACTCCTGGTTTACAATTCAAGATTTTTTTTTAAAAACAAACAGAAGAAAACAGAAACCAAACCCAAGCCAAACCAAACAAAAGAAAATCCAAACAAACAGAAAAACCCAAACAAACAAACAAAACCACAAAAACTCCTGGCACTTTCAAAACAAGCCTCCACACAGGCTTTAAGGAACAAATACACAAGAAACCTTAATGCACTTTTGGAAATGAACTTACACTGAACCCCTCATGAGCAAAATTAATTTGGCATCTCTGACTTCCACCAGGGACTAGAGCTGGAAATGACCGTGGTCTAACAGAAAGGCTTTTCTTCTGGTATTTCCAGCTGAGATGCCAAGTGGAAGTGCTGGAATCTGATAAGAAACCTTGCTTTCATAGATGTTTGTCCAAACACAACCCGGCTGGTAAAATTTTGGTTATCTGGCTGTCATTGCAGACTGACACTCAAGTGAGTTAGCAGAACAGTTTTTATTATTTATACAGAAGCTCACATTAGGTGTTTTACTAGAAAACATCTCTCTTTACAAAGAAACCAAAGCAATGAAAGTATAATGAAAGTCCTACAGGTTAATACAATAGTGAAAGTCATTATCTAACTAACAGATGGTTAAAATACAGATACTAGATACAAGGCTTTCCAAACAAAAGAAATACATTTTAAAATTCTGTCTTGTTTCCTTACTCTCTTAAATTACAGTGAGAAAAAATTTTACTCTGAAGATCTAGAGTAAAATCCCAGAAAACTCTGTGAAACCACAGAGAAGTGCTCTATTGAATTGGCTCATCTTTGGAGCAGACTTCTTCTGTAAAACCTGTCCTCATTCATACTGCCATCCACTCTGTTGGTCTCTTAAGATGTACTTTAACTGAAAGTGTTACAAAAAATTACAGTTTCTCAGTGGAAGTTTCAGTCCTCATCCTGCCCTAGCAGCACCAGGTGGTAAAAACAGACAAGCTGTTTTCTGAATGCATTACCAAATACATACACTGGCATGTTGTTCAGAAAAACTAATAAAGAGATTATCTTGCACCCTTAACAATGAACTAAAAAACTGGTAAAGCAGCTGTGTTTGATGCAGTGATAGTGAGGGACTGAACCCAATAAACCACTGTAGCTAGCTGCCTCTGTTTGCATCAACCTGTGAATTAGCTTCATTCCTCAGTGCTGGGGAATGGAGTATTATCTTCTCTAATAGCACAAATTATTAAAGTGAAACCGTCAGATGAGTAGGTCTGATAAATCACAATCATGCCTCAGTTTCTAGCAATTATATGGCATTTTCTAACAAACTCTTGTTTTTAATATCTGCAACAGCTAAACGTAATTATCTGATCAATTTGTATGATGCACCTGTCCTAAATATTCTGGATGAATGTATACATTCACATACATATACAAAACCTCACTTTATTGATTAAATTAAGATGACACAATTAAAATAAATACCTTCCAACCTTCAAAACTTAGACAAATTTTCTCTTAATAAATTCCTAGATTATTATAACTTAGTTAAAATAGATATGATATGATATGATATGATATGATATGATATGATATGATATGATATGATATGATATGATATGATGTTATGTTATGTTATATTTATTACATATAGTTACTATATTATATTATATCAGTAGTATTCAATGAAAATCAGCATGCCAGACCAAAAAATAAAGATAACACTGGGCAGAAGTTCATCCATCCAGAACTGCAGATGTGAGGACCATGAGCACATACTCTGCTTGTGATCTTATCTGTTGCTTTGTAAATGACTGTGTTCTTCAGATACAAAGAAATAAAAAGCCAATAATTAGTGTATGTCCAGAACAAAAATGGTAGTAGAAGTGAGGATAGCTATTAAGCAGCAATGCACAAAAGACCTGGAGTAGAAAACAATTCTGCTCCTGATGAGGTTTGCAATGCTTTCAAAACCTGGAGTGTTTGATTGCTTACTCTGGATAGACAAAACATTGGAAAATCTTCATTTGGACATGTGCTTGTAAACAAGAAAATAAAACAGAACAGTTCTCTGGCTACTGCTGTTGCCAATGCATCAAGATGCACCTAAAGATCCTAAAAGGTTGTCTCAGTCCACAAGCTTGGCTAAAAGGAAAGAAATTGGTCCTTCAAACTCAGACAGTACCTCTCTCAGACAGTCTGCCAGCATCTCTCAGATGTGCTTCAGGTAATTGCCTCTCACCCAAGCAATGATCTCAACCCAGCATGAAGAAAAATGAGGAACTGTGTCATCTGGACAGTATGAAGCACATGTGACATCACCGATTGCAGTCAAAGAGGTCACAGTGTTCCCTTTAATGACCACCTATCACCTATATCATTTTAAATAAGATGTATGCAGTAAAAATCTGCCATGCAACCAACTGCTTGTCTTCTTTGGTAAAAGAATCATTCTGAGGTTCCCCTTTCTCAAAGTAGTGGCTCTTCGGGCATGTCTGTGCCAGCTTTTGCCAGGAACTGTAAATGTCACATAAATGATGATCCATGTAAAACGTCACTTGTGACAGTTCTGAAATAATTTGTTTGGAGTCAAAATGTATTTGCTAGTGTCTTATGTAGCCAGAAGGTATTGATTCAAAGATCAAGAAAGGCAAATACACTGCTGCTGACATTTTTGAAAGGGTCATATGCAAAACACATCTCCCTCAGAATCAGAGTTTCTAAAACCATTTTCTGATTTCCATCTCACTTTAAGACTGTCAGAAGACTAGGGATGGCTTAGCAGAAGTTTTTGTTACCTCCCTCAAGTATAGTATCTACCTGAATTCTCAAAATATCTGCTTCAAATCAAATCTGGTTTTGTCATTTCTGCAGAGCTCATGGGTTTCCCATAAGTGCCATTCCAAACAGGGAGAGTCAGCGGCTCCTGGAAATGAGAGGATATGCAGTACCTGTTTTATTTTTGTTTTTGCAATAGTATAAACCCACAGCAGCTTTGATGGATTTAGAGCAGATATAGCCCATGTATGAAAAAAAAAGTTCTAGCTATAACTAGGTTCAGAGGTAACTAGAAATAATTAAGTTTGAAGTAGGAACACCTATTAAGTTGTTCCAGAGGGGAACTACTTTAGAACCAGAGAATGCGTTTGGATCATCTCTACTATGAAGTGATAAGCTGTGTAAGTTCAAAGTACAATGGAAAGCCCTGACATTATCCATCTCTGTTAGTAAACAGTGCTGGTATGAGTGCTATGGGAAATACTTTTGTGATTGTGGACACAGATCTGTTGTGACTGTAAGACTCTGTATGTCTGTTGTTATTCTGTTAGAGGTTATTACTGAATCTCTATGTGTCACAGTCTTCCAACATGCTCTCAAGTCCAGAAAGACCTAGCAGGTTTTTCCAGAAAGTCACTATAATGATAATAATCTATAAGTGTGAGTTAAACTCTAGTTTGCATGTGCCTGAATATTTTCTAGAATTATCTATCACATTCCTTCTAGACAGCAAACCAAGAGTACCAGAATTGAGATATATATAACACTTCTGTCTTCTCTGGAAAAAAGTCTGGAAAAATGCTTGCTCATATGACATCTTTGGACATAGATGTCATAAATAATAGTCTGAGAACTAATGAAAAGGGTAAAACAGCAAACCAATAGGAATGTGGACTTACCATGCACTTACTGTGTGTTTCACTGGAGAATGAAATTCATCTATGTAGAAGGATGTTCTTGAAAGTGCACCCTGTCTGAATTTAACAAGATGTGGAAGAAAAAGAAATTGCAAGGGCGGTGCTAATCCACTGTTTACTGAAATAAAACATTGTAATGTATCACTGCTGGTGTATCCATGTTTGTGGGTATTCTCTAGCTAACCAGGTTAAATATTTAACTTTGCATTAACAACCACCTTCATGAGTTTTCCAGTTCTGGGCACTGAGTTTGCACTGAATACCCTGCACAGAGTATTTTCTGTATTTGCCTGATTGTAATGATTCTCATTCGTGATTCTTGCATGCAAACAGGCTTTTTGAGAGTTCATCAGTTCCAGATGGCTATTTTCCACTTGATGTCAATAATTCTTTATTCAGCTATTTATCAGAATTCTTTTCACTGCATCTAACGGGTGATGTCACCCAGAAAGAGTTGTAATTGCAGGTGGGAAATGAAAAGGAGATCAAAAGGCTTTCAAGAAACAAAAATTTTCTATTTATACAAGCCCTAAGAAACAAAGAATGCAATAAGAAACAAGCTGACAACAAAATAAAATTCAAATGGGAGCAAAATTATGGCTAAACACACTAATCTTCAAAGTTTAACCTGGATTGTCAGCAGTTCTTTGAAAAAATCATGTTTCTGAAATTGCGAATGTAGAGCCATTAGTCAGCTATATACAAATGAATATTTCCCTTTTCTAAATCAGATTTATGGGATATTTTGCTTTCTGTCAGATTATAATGTATTTGCATCTAATAGTCTAATTTAGAATGCTTGAGTTATAAATAGATGGGAAATGTGGCATAAATTAACATTGATACCAAAGACTAATGTGTATTCCTTATAAACTGTAAACTGCTTCCATGTCAAAGGAAAGCGAAACTGCTCTGCAGTTGGGGTTTTCTGAGGTAAGAATGCATTGGTATGTTAGAGCAGTCACAGCACTCTTGGATTGTGAGATGTGCTATCCAAATTCCTTTCCATGTTAACTATTACTGACCTTCAGCCATGGAAAGCAGCTAGTAGGGTGACTTAATTTGGCACCTGTTCTGGGGATTTCTGAATAGCTGCAGCCAAAAGCAATCCATATTTAGGTGCCCCAGCCTGTTCTCAGCACATACTGTATTTTACGGTGGATTTCCTTAGGAGATTGTAAGGGCAATGCCATGCGGGAATTCCTAAGTGTTGCCTTTCACTCCTTCAAATACCAAATGTGAGGCTGTTTTTTACTGATATCTTTTTTTTTTTTTTTTTTTCTGGTAAGAGTGGCATCCATAGCCACTTCCTCCAGTAGAATAACACATTTTCCAAAAACACCTCGTGGGAACACACATTTCTTGTGAACTAGAAAGGAAAGTAAGCTATTAATCAAGTGAAACTAGGCTTGCAATGCTATTGGGTATGGACATTGTGTGGAATTTTCTTCTTATTTCTTGAGAATAATCACAGGAAGAGTGTGGGTGGATTGGCTCACATATGAAAAGTCACCTCTCAGATAAAGGAAAAACAACATTTGGAAACACATGGTTTACACAACCCTAGACAGAGGACACAACCAAAGAAATAAACTGGAGTCAAGTCTCATCCATCATTCTAGTCTATGCTGAAATAATTGCTCCACTTCCAGAAACAAAGGTAGAGCACTTTTCAGTTTCTGATTCTGGAACTATACTACCCTATATGTATAATTTTATTACATTAGATTTTATTTTTTTTTTAGAAATAATGCTTATAAATACTTATAAAACTTTTAGTTTTCCAGAATAAAAAAAAAATTACAAAGACCTGAATGATGTAGTTAAATTCCAATACTCATTATGAAAGAAAGAGAAGAATTCCAGAGCTTCAGATAAAATTCCCCCACAATTGATTTTTTATCAAGATTCACCATATTCTTACAAGAGTTTACTGTTTTTGATGACTATGACAGTACACAGAGGATGAAAATACTTTTATTTCTTTTCACTTTCACAGGTGTATGGAGGCTATAAAAATATATATTAAAGATGGGCATGATTTTCAGAGGAATGAAAGGGACGATTCTGAAGCTTGTTTCCTCCCCTACCATCGCATTTTTATGCTAGTGAGAAATATTCTTGAGCCAGCTGGTTGTTTTGTTCACACTGGCTTTCATTGCCTAATCTAGTGAATTCATTATAGCTCCCTGCCTGAGGGCTCAATTTTCAGCTGCGCTGAGCATGACCCATATCAGCTGTGGGAAAAGGAAGGCAAAGGGCCCCTCGCACCCCCCTGCCCTGGCAGAAAGCTGTGCTGTGACCCTGCTGCTGCTGCACCAGCCCAGACAACATCACTGGGTGGTATTGCCTTGCATGCCTCTTGGAAATTACTCTCCTAGCAGGAGTTTGCTTGTCAAAATGTGAATTTGGTGTCAGGGACTTGCAGAGGAGGAGAAGCTGCCACATAATAATGTCGTTTCTGTGTCAGAGAAGGACTTTCCCATACCAGGGGTTCCTTGATTAATTTGCCCTGGGGAATGTTTCGTGCCTGATATTTCAATGTAAAGAGAACTTTCTGGAGTCAGAATCTAGAATTGAGTGTGTCGTTTCTGAGGTAACCAGACTCTAATATCATCACAGTAAGTAGTATAATTTTGTTTCTTGGTTACATGCTGGAGATGTGACAGTACAGAGAAGCTCAGTGTCAAATGCATTTTATTTGCTCATGTGTTACCAAAGGACAAACAGTACTCTGTTTTTAAAGCATTTTAGCTTAGATTAGTGGTTGTGGAGAAGGAGCTGTGTCCATTTTGTCCTTGCTAGCAAGTGGGTGTTTGCCTCCCACACTCCTGTCACCGCCACATTTGGCAGCGGTGACACTTTGGCAGCAATAATTTATCTAAGAGGTCCCAGCACTGTAAAGTAGTCTCACTACTCCCTAAAATTTTTCTGAGTTGAGTAGTTTGGCTCTTTACTTCCAGTTCACTGACCTATGGTCACTTCTGACATGCACACATGAACACATGTGAATGCCCATCTTCGAAGTACTGCAAGGAACTTAAACCTTATAAATCAACAAGACAGAGTGGTCCTAGCCAAGGAGGAAGAGCAAGCAAGATGAAAACATCATAAAGACCCCATGCTGGCAGTGCATACTGACTCATACTTTCCAGTTATAAATGTCATCCATTAGGTTAAAAAAATAATAAGAATCAGTCTGCATTCTGGATTGTGGGTTTTTTTATTGCTTGCTTTAATAGCTCTGCTCTTCATCAGCTCCAATGTTCGGCAGCTGATCCCTCTTTCCTTCGGTAAGGACATGTGATAGTTTTGCTGAATAGCTGCAAACATGCTCTCTGCTGGGTACTAATAGCTGGCACATTAGGCTGCTTGGTGAGCTGTGGCAGCCAAACAGAAATGCTTTCAACAGAATGATTTCAGTAAAGAAGTGGAGAGTTGGGATTTTTTTTTTTTTTTTGTTTTTTTTTTTTTCCTTTCTCCACTCTACTTGGTGCCAGAGTTCTTAAAATAGTACTCTTAGAGTTTTCTTGTTACCCATTTTGGAGCCCAGATGTAGGAAGCCAGCCAGCACAGCTGGTGGAGCCTAAGTGTCTCACAGATAAGGAAAGATTATGTGGCCCTCATTTTATTCTTAATTGTTACTTTACACTTTATTCCTAACTTTTATTGATGTTATTGTTATTGGAGTGTCAGGAAAAAATGCCCAGACTTGCTGAGTTGGAAGGCCTATGAAGACCTTCCTCTCCCTCCTGTTGTCATTGTCTTGCCACTGCACTTTGTTACCTTCCTTCCCTGATTCCCTCATCAGGAATGTGGATTTAATTAGTTGTTCCATTCTGAGCTCACACTGATACCTGGGCTGAGCTACTACAAGTGATGTGCAATGATGCTGTGAAGTGAACTCATTCTCACAGCAGGCTAGATATAAAATCAGCTTTCTTCTTATACTTAGGAGTATAAGATGGAGGCTGGATTTCTAGCATATTTCTGAGGAGAATAGAGTATATGGAGTACCAGTACCAAGCTTCCTGGCAGCAAGCTAGAATGCACATGACAAATTGAAAAGAAGTGATATGACAACTAGTAGAGCTTCCTTACAGTCATCTAGTAAGTACTGAGCTGGCCACTCTTAGAGACACAAGAACTTTCTTCCCCAACAAATGTAAATTAGATTGCTGGAAACCTTCGGTGAAATTTTACTTCTGTGAAATTTTTTTCCTGTTAAAGCTTTGCTATCACCTGAGCAGCCTTATGGGATTTTTCCTCATGCAACATGTGGTAACTCCTACCAGCCTTGAGTTACTTATAATTGTATGGTTTCTGAAGGGTAGTTTTTGAAAGCAGCCCAGGCTGGGGTATTACAGTTACAGACCACAGAACTCCATGTTCCTAGTACATCTGTGAAAGCATTTGGGGGAATGGCAGTACGGATGGAAGTAACACTGATTCATTCTATCTTCATATGGAAACAGAGGGAACAGTTGGCCTCTCCAAACTGGAATGATACAGAGATCTGAATATGCAAAAATAGCACAGCAATTTCTAGGCAAAAACTAAATGCTTCTCAGAAATGTATTGAAAAACAGTGCATTGAGGTCCACTGTGCAACACTTGAAAAGCACAGAGCGCAATGCTTCGTTACACTAAGCCTCTTGACTTTTAACATAGCATAGCTTATGCTGAAAATCAGGAGGAGTCAGGTATTTAATCCTTGCTTACACTTTTAGACCTCCTCTAGCACTAAGCATATCCTTTACCATAACCAAATCTGATTGCGGCACACGCAAATGAACGATGGAGGTTTTTGGAGGTAGTGAACAATAAATTTCTTCACCAATTTAGATTTTTGAGAAACCATTTCTGCTGGATGTCTGGCTATTAATTTACAGCCCTCCATTGCTCACCATTTTCTTCTCCCTCCTCATGAAAGAATCAGAATAATTTAGGTTGTGCCTGTATCTCCCTGATGGGACCATCATGTCCAGCGTCTCAGCTAACGCTATAATAAAAGTGGTCTTGTAGGAAGATGCAGGTCTGTGAGTGGGAGACTGATTCATACACATTACTTTCCACCAGCACAGTTGCAGGAACAGTAGCCTCCAGTAAGCAAACAGCTGAGAAGGTATTTCTTTAAACAGCTTCTGCTGTTTGCACAGAGAATATGAATACAAGTCTCTACATTCTCCACTGACTCATGCATGTGACCGTGTTGGAGCTTATGCCTACCTCCATTTCCTTCCCTTGTGTCAGCAACTCACTGCTTCTGTTGCTTCTGAAGTTCACTGTAATTATATATACAAGCAACACATGACTAGAGAGCTTTAAATGAGATCAGGATTTTTGCATGTAGGCTTTTGTTGCCATATGCCTTCTTTTCTAGGGAAGAGGGGCATCCTAACGCCTGAGACTGGAGTTTTACATTTGCCTGCTGAAATCTGCACCCAGCTTCCACCAGGACTTTGCAAGACCTGAATATTTCTCTCTCTTTGGAGGGCTTCTCAGAGGGTTTAACTTCAGAAGAGAGGGTTTTAGTGTACTCCAAAAGTGAGTTTTATGCTATAAGCTACTGGAAGTGTCTAACCTAAGCTACTATTTAGGATCTGTATATTAATTGCTGAGGGAGAAGCAGTTTCACAAGGTAATTCTCCACACATAGGACAGGTGTATAAGACAACAGATGAATTTCCATGCAACATTGACAGAGATGGTCTTCGTGACTGTATGAAATATTTAGTTAAAGTTTATGTGACTAAGTCTGTATGAAGTAAACATTTTTTTGTAATTTTTCTGTCATGACTGAGTCCACCACAGAAAAACCATGTTGAAATCACTATGTACCTTCTTTCCAGATGATTTTTTACCAAGACCCTCACTAACTCAATTATCCATAAAACTACCCTTAAGAAATAAGATCTTGAAATAGATAACAGATGCATTTAGGAGTTACATCTTGTGATGAATGAATACAAAATCCCAGCTTCATTATAGCCAGCCCACACAGTCACATTTTTTATTGCTCATATGTAATGAACAGAAATCATTTGGGACCAAAAAAAGATAAATTTCAGCTAAAAACTCTAACACAATCTCATAAAATAAAATAATAAAATAAAATTTAAAAAAATCTGAAATTATTTACAATGTTTGAAGCACCTGGAAGAAGCACCCAACTATTTGCTAATTTCTGTCCTTATGATGCTCTCAGTGAGATCTCAGGTATCTTCCACTCTTTACTACCCTCTCCTATACCTGCCCTGATTGCAACACATCATCCTCAACAATCTGTTCTTCCTATTTACAATATCTTTAACTAGAACTTCACCCATTAAATTTAGCTCCCTGTTTATTCCTAATTCTGTGTACAAACTGTTTGAGAGGTAATATTACTTCTGTCCTGTCTGTTTAAATATGCTCATGATTTACAGCAAGTAACTTTTGGCAAGTTGCCTTTAAATATTTGTAATTGTTCTATAAATCCTGGTGTTAAAGGATACATCCAGAGCAGGTAGCTCAGTGTGCAGGTCTAGTGCAAGATGCAGGCTGGGCTCTAGGTGGCTGGAGCTTGAGGCAAGGGGCTGTGAACTGTTGACCCCTTGCATAAGAAAGGGGCTGGGGGCCTGTGAGCCAGGGGGACCAGACACTCAGAGGCAGTCAGGAGCTGAGGACTGAAGAAGAGGAACAGTGAGACTTTTGGACACTTGGACTGGGGACATAAAAGCCCAGGGGTTCCTTTGTTGGGATCTTTGTTGGGCCTTGGAGGCACCAGCTCGAGATTTTTCTCTTTCACTGCACTGTGAATAAATGGCTTGAAGGAACTAGAACTCTGAGCCTTCTATAGGAATCTGAGGGGTGAACTGGTCAGGAAACCTGGTCTGACTGTGGGATGGGGCGTGCAGGGAGCCAAGCGGGGGCAACAGCGGGGTCATTGGAGCTGCCCCTGTGAAAGGACTTTGGCCCCTGCAGTGAAAGTCTCTGGCACTGGGAGCAGGAATGGTCAGACAGGGAAGTTTGTCTACAAGTTAGGTGTCCTTTTTATCTGATCTCTCTTTCTTTCAAAATGGCACTCTCTGTACCTACCCAAATGTTGTGAAACACATACTAAATGGATTTCACTTGCCTCAGAGGCTGTAAGTAAACAAATGCAGGACTGATAGGTTCAGAGAGTTACACACCCATTCTGCCTGAACTCCAGTCTGGCTGAATCCTGTGTAGTGCTTTGTCCTGCTGAGATTTAAATGTTCACTGCATTCTAGGCTCTGGGAATAGAGTGAAGATGCATCTATCTGGCCCCATTCACATGATCCCATTATTTGCACGGCCAAAATCAGAACTGAACTGCAGTTTATGCAGAAGGTATATGATATTTGCCTACCCAGAGTACTTCTCGAGATTTACAGGAATGTTTTTCCTGTCCTCTGACTCATTATACCAGTGCTGAAATCATCTGAAGTGAAAGCTTCTTTTTTGAGGCAGTTCAAAGCTTTTAAGGCTTGAGCTGAGCAATCTGCTAGTCTAATTGCAGTGTTTCATCTTCGTGCAGAGGTAACAAACCACCAGTGCAAGTGATTCCCAGCCAGGTGATAGGAAAGAAAATTCTATGCAGTTTTGCTTGGTCTTGCAAGGAACTATAATAAAAGACTGATAAGTACCTTTTAGTAGCTTTTGATTAGATAAACTGGCAAAATTTCTTCAGCAGTACTGTTGGACTACCATAGTGTTAAAAATTTTATCTGTGGAAAACTAATGCACTATTGTAAAAATATTCTCTTCCTTTTCTTATGTTTTTTTCAGTTTACTATTTCTTGCAATTTCTATGTCTTGACATTAGAAGTTGCTAAGCTCAATCAAGTCAAAATGTGACCAGATACCATATTTTGATGGCAATTATAAAACAATAAGGCATTTTAGCTTCTAATTTTCTAGAGATAACATTGCACAACAAAGACAAATGCTTAAGTTAGCAAGGTAAAAGAGGCCTATCTCCCTTTCACCAGTTAAAAACAACTAGACACTTCAAACATGACATAGCAATGCAGAAGTGATGGTGTTGATCTCGGAGCACTGAGGTAAAGCTATCTGCCGCTCTCTAAGAGGCCAGCTATATGCTGCACTAGAACATTTACCAGAACATCTTGGCAGAAGGTTCCCATGCAACATTATGCTGTATTAATTTAAGGCATAAAAGGCATGGAAAATTATTACAAGTTCTGCACACAAAAATACAATAAGAGACACAGGATTCCAGAGAACAGCAAAGAGAAAAATGGTCAGAAGATGAAGCACTTGGCTGCAATAGCTGCTTTCTTAATTAGCAATATCCTTAATCTAATAAAATCATAATGCTGTGAATCATCTTGCCCAAGTTCATTCACCAGAGGTGTCAAATATTCAATCAGTGGAGATTTGTGCATTTTTTCCTGCTGCTTCCTAACTTTGTTTTTTTTTTCTTTTTTTTTTCTTTTTTCTTTTTTTCTTTTTTTTTTTTCTTTTTTCCCTTTTGACCTGGTCAATCACGCTTAGGATGACAAGCTCTCAGTCAAATCCTTGTCTCTGGGTTAGAATACAGGATCTTCTTGGCTCCCAGTCTGTTGCATTGTTTTCATCAAATAAAAAACATCAGTGGAAAAAATTCATCACTACACAAAAAGCAAATAACTTGAAGCATTTTAACAATTGTGTATTAGTGGTGGCATATTTCAAAAATAAGTGCTGAACATTGCTGAGAGAAATGCAGGACTATATAATTATTTATGACAGGCTTTCATCATATTTTTCTTCTCCTAAATGGTTGGTGTTAGTTGAAGGCCAAAGGAATACTATGAAAATAAAGGAAAGAAGGGTTTTTATATGGCCACTGCCCTCCATCTTCACTCACACACAAGCAACAATTGTAAGTGTCTCCTGCAAGGACCAGTATTCAAAGGTGTTTGGAATTCATAATCTGAAATCCATGGAAAGAATGATGAACCATGAATAGAAATTAGCAGGAAACTGTTTATTCCCATTCCAGGAATATGTTCAATTTGAGAAACAGTTTTCCATTCTATATTGGGATGAAATGGAGACCTTTCAGAACTTTCTACTTTTCCATGGAAAAAAAAAAAAAAGAGAGAAAAAAATAAAGCTTTGCTTTCCTTACTCCTGCTGCTCACCTTCATGTCCTCTAAAAGACCCAGGCAAATAGGGTGCCAGCGTACAAGAAAAATAAACTGGATCTGAAGCCCAGCTTTGCTAGACCACTGCATTCACACTCCTGTTCTGAGTACTTGACAAGCCTGTCATTATAAAATATACCATTATAAAAGTGTCCAACCTGCAGACTAATTCTGAGGTCAGCTACAATTAATTCTTCATACTTAAAATAGCCCACCCTAGAGCTCAGATGCGTTTCCAGCCATCACTTTTCTGATGCTGACGTATTCCCACTAAAGCTCTCAGTTAGAGCACACTGACTCAGCTTCTGGACTCGCCCCCAGCCTCCCTCTGCCGCAGGGTTTAGCAGAGCTTGTTGTTTGTTAGAGCACTCACTGCCACTAGCAGAACCCCAGCTCGCTCCCAACACACACACTACACACTAATAAAAATGGAAAGGAAAATGTAGAGAGAAAAGGGAGGCACACATATCCCACAGAAACAAAAAATTTACCTCTGCTCTTGGATTTTTTTCCAGATAACTGAAAGATAGCCAGCTTCTGACGTATGCCTAGGATATACGTTCTTACAACAGCAATGTCATTACTAGCTCACATCCCTGGGTAGTAATTCAGACAGTTGTGTTTATTTGCCTTTTTTATCCCTAAATATCAGCATCACATTTAGCTTGTGTATTACTATCCTTGTTGAATTTCACTGCACTTGCATATCCAAAATTTACCATCCCCATTAAGTATTTGCAACATTCTGGCCATGATTTCTCATGTCTCTTTAATGCTAGAATACCAGAAAATATGTAGAAATTAGAGTTTGTAATGGTGTGTTGCTCCTTGTACTCCACAATTGAAAGAAAATCTTCCCATCTCTAACATAAATAGTAGAATTAATTCTTTTCTCCCAGTGAGGAATTTGCTCCTCTACCTAAACTAAGCAGCCTGATTTCTTCTGAGATGAAGGGTTGTTTGTGAATGATGGTGTTGAAATCTGGTCAGTAACAATGAATGATATCAATAATAATAAAAAGATACTTTAGAAGCACTTGAAAGATGATCACCCTATATAATCATTAACAATCTGTCACTTGCTGTGTCTTTTTGGGCACAAAGTCATTAACATCAGCACTAACAGCTGTTGCCACCCTGAATGTCAGCGAAAAGAAAGGTTGGAATAAAATTCCATTCCAAGTTTTTAAGTTTCTCAGACTGAACCCAGTGATGTAAACGCCTCTGACTTCAGTATAAAGGATTTCCTGGATCATCCATTTACATCTGGAGACCACCCCCACCCCTGTAAAAATTTGAACACAATAACAAAAGCTTACAATGACATAGCATCAGCTGTATTTTAGCATACTTGGGTGTTGCTGGAAGAAATTAAACCATTGCAGTGCCATGAACATTGTAAATCATTACTTTATCCCTATTGCTTTTCAAATCAAGTTTCTGGAACATTTTAACCCAGAGAGTAGAGACAACTGCATGCATCTGAATTCATAAACTATTTTGCTCTGATAGGGTAAGTGTGTATGTAACTGAAGTAAACTGGAGTCTGTGAAATGGGACAAAACAAAGCTGTTGCCCTTCTTCCACAACTTGCAGATGGAAAAGAAACAGGACAAATCCACTGAATGAATTTTGGACCTTAAAATATTTCAAGTGCCCAGCACCAAATTCTCACCAAATGGGATTTGTTGTTATGCCTTAGTGTCTATTTCCTACTGACTTCGATAAGTCCTACAGAATGCCCTTATAAATGTGTTCTGTGAGACAGGATTTCATATTTTGCTCCAAGACAGAATCTGCTCTCTGGAAAGTGTGTTGTAGCTCATGCTGCCTGATGCTAGGTTTCCTCTAATGTGTATTTGAAGGAGGCTTGGAGTAGGCCAAATGTGTTACAAATGTGTAGGTCCTTCTTTTAGGTACAATGAATTTTGCATTGGGAAGAATAAAGGCAAAAATAACAAACCTGATCTCATTCTACAAAAAGGTGACCTGCTTAGTGGATGACTATTCTACCCAGACATTAATAAAACCTTTGACACCTCCTTCCCCAACACTCTTCTGGAAAAGCATCATGGCTTGGCTACATGCACTCTTAGGTGTATTAAAAACTGTCTGGGTGGCTGGAGCCAGAAGATGGTGAATGGAGCTATATCCAGTTAGTGGCCAGTCACAAACTGTGTTCCCAGGACTCAGTATAGAGGTCAATCCTGTTTAATATTTTTGTCAATGATCTGGATGAGAGGATCAAGGGCACCCTTGGTAAGTTTGCAGATGACACTAAGAATTGTTCGTCTGCTGGAGGGGAGGAAGGCCCTGCTGAGGGATCTGGACAGGCTGGCTCAGTGGGTCAAGGACAATCGTATGAGGTTCAAAAAGGCAAAGTGCTGAGTCCTGCCCTTGTGTGACAATGACCACTTGCAGCCCAACAGTGTGGGAGAAGAGTGGCTGGGAAGCTGGTCAGTAGAAAAGGACCTGCCAGTCATGGTCAACAACCACCTGAACATAAGCCAGGATGGTGCCTAAGTGGCCAAAACAGCCAATTGCACCCTGCTCATAAGGTTTCCAATTTAAATGATAGTATGACTCTATGAAATGTTGAGTGGCCATTTTCTATTTAGTTCAATTAGTGGTTTATACCTCATGCAACAGTTTCAAGGAACAAAGAAATAATTCTGAGTATGAACATGCAGTTCTTGGTGGTCCCTGGCACATGGATGGTAGGACCTGGCTTTTTTTGACTGATGAATCCCCCTGTGGCTGCAATGACCATGTAAGGCAGGATGACCAGGGATAGATCTGTCGCTAAGAAAAAGCTTGAAATGCTTTCTCCTCATATAAATTAAAATGCAATTTTGTGTAGTCATAACAACAATCTGGAATGGAGTCACTGACTACCAAAAGCCTTAGAAGTCCCTTGAGACTTGTAGCAGATGTCCACAGTGAACAAGAACAGTTGTTATTGAGGTTATCAGATTTTCTGGGCCATTGCTGTATCTGGTCAGACCAGAAAGTGAAATGGGAATGCACAAAGGAACATTACTCTATTGTGCTTTCAAAGAGTGTAAAACACAGAGGACTGTGCCCAGCAAGGAAATCAGTGGTGATGGTTTTAATATTTCGGGCTATCTCACAAATGGACAATGAGTAGAAGAGATATCAGAGTACATGACCATTCAAGTAGTCTCCTGAGTAAAATAATCCCAAAGTTCCTCAGGCTTTACATCAAGTTCCCAGACCTTTAAAAATCATGTTGTTATGCTCTTAGCATAACAATGACACCAGTAAGATAGTTAATATAGGCTAAAAAGCAAAACTGACCATCCTCACCTACACTGAGGATATCTTTGTCAAATCCTCAGCTGGTTTCTGTTCCAGGAAAGGTGTAGAGGAGCAGACACCATTCTGTGATGTTATTGAGTTTACCAGCCCCTTTCCATATTGTCCTTTATTTCCCAGAGTAGGGTCCAAGAGTCATAATCATGAGCAATGCAAGTTTTAGTTATTTCTGACAGACATTCTGCGCAGCAGTGATAGAAGGCAGTGAGGGCTGTGCTTGGTTCTCTCTGACCCTAGCTGGCTATGCAGAAAATACTCTGAATTTCCTAAAAAGGCATCTCAACCAGCATTGTTTGCTTATGGGGGCACTTAGGGAAGAACCCCTCCCAGGTTCTTCTCTGAGACAATAGTTCTCTGCACCATTCCCCCCTCTGTGCTTTTCTCTAACTTCCATAATAGTCTAGTGTGATTAATAACTCTTGCTTCTACAGCCAAATAGAAAGGGAAGTAGCATTATGCTATGTTTCCAAACAATACCAAATATCACATTAAGACTGTAGACTGTAGAGCAGTATTTTTGATTTAAGAACAACAGCTTATTTTATTTAATGAGGTTTATTAAAGTAGAATCTGGAGTTTATTTGTTTGTTGTTGGTTTTTGGGTTTTTTTGGGTTTTTTTTATTTCTACAAGGTACAGAAGCTGCTTAAAAGAACATTTCACCATAAGGAACAGGCTGATTCACTGCATTTCTCCTGAGTACAGATTGTTGTCTTCTCCCACACAGTCTTCATAAATTAGGAAGAAAACTTGAAAGGCATCACAATATATGGTTTTGATTGTCCCTGGCTTACAGTAGTTGAACTAAACCTCAAATATCCAGTCTTCTTCTATGAAAAAAAATGTTTAATAGGATATAAAAGATGAATAAAACGTTACACTCTGAAATGTCTCAAGGAAACTGAGGAGTCTTAACATAATTTAAACAGGAGGTTCAATGATCTCCATATCAGAGACCCACCAACCTTCCCCTCCTAAGGTCTGGGGACATCGAGTACCCCCAGGTATTGGGACACGTTCCTCAGCTCTTACATAAAGGCACAAGAAGGTGGGACTCTGTTACATTGCTAGGTTACTGCCATGTTCAAATGAACCAAACTCTGACCTGCTTTAACTCACTACACCAAACTTCATTCAAATAGGAGTTTAAATGTCTGAAATGGAAAGCAGTCACCCACAAAACCATCCAGACTCCTATGTGCAATCTATGAGAACAAGAAAGACCAGCAGAAGGCTAAGCATTCATACCAGTAGTAGGGTTTGTTTTTCGCTCCCCAACCTTTTCTTTCTTCATGCAATTTATATTTAGTGCCTAGGAAAAACAGTTAGCAAAACTTGCCTGAAACAAGATTTGGTTCCATGTTTCAGATTACAAGTGAGATGTCAGAAGTAATTCACTCAGGAAGTGGCAGGACCCCTCCAGGATGGTTCAGTCCTCTATTAGAATAATAAATAAATAAACCCAGAAGTTTTTTGTTGGTTTTGTTTGGTTTTTTTTAACTATAGGCAACATGAGAAGGTTATCAGAAAGTTGCCACCATAGAACAAAGAGCATCCTTCCCTGGTTAACAAACTGCAATATATCACACTGTGATTCTCTTAATAATTTTGAATTATTTGTTGAGATTCTTAGACATTGAATACTATCTCTCCCCTACAGAAAAACAAAGATAGCTGAAAAAGGTGCAACTCTGTTAGTCACATATGGGAAGGTGGTCTGCACTTGAGTGATCTATAGCATTCAATTCAGGTAAGATACTCTAACTAGGGAACAGCTGAAACGTCATAAACTATTCCAGTTGTAATGGCACACATGTCAGAGCAAGGAATACCATAGACCTTTAAATATTTTTAAACTGTCATGGCAGCATGAACTGAGGGTGGAACAGCAAGGATGATGTATCTTCTGTTTAGCTCTGCTTCTGCCGTGAGCTGGGGACATATGGGCAGTACAGTTTCCAGGCAATAAAGAAACTGAGATTTGAGATGACTGTGTTCAGTCCCAAGAGACAGAGAGGAACATGAATCAATATTTGCTAACTCTTCTCTCTTTTCCTTCCAGATTGTCAGTTCTTCCAGTCCAGCTCCACACTTTTTAATTAAATCTCTTCCCCTTCATACTTGACCCAGGGAAACTTTCCTCCTGTAACCTATGTAGGAGGATTGGCAGTGAGAAAAGTGTTGGAAAGACAGTCTTTTTGTTTGCAGTTTTAGTGCCAGGGAAGCAACTGAAAGGAAAATTATTTCAAGGATGAGTGTGTGTTTGTTGCTATGTGAGAACAGTACAGTGAGTTTGGAGCTGGTGGAGAACAGTCAGTATAGGCAATACCAAGAGGTCACATATAACAAACCCTTACAAGTCTGCTGAAATCAACTGTTGACCATGTGCTCCCATGAGGTAATGCCGTAAAACAGAGGTGCATTCCAAGTGATGTTAAAATATACTTTATATCTTCCTCTTTTACAGAATCACAGAATATCCCAAGTTGGATGGGCCTTGAAAGGTCATGTGGTCCAATTTTGCATGGGAAAGAGAGCCAAGACAAGGTTTTGTAGCACCCTGTCCAACTGTGTATTGAAAACCTCCAACAATGAGGGCTCTACCACATCCATGTTCCAGTCATTAGTTGTTCTCACTGATAAAAAAAATCTTTCTGATATGGACATGAAACTTGTCCCTGTGCCACTTGTAATTGTTGCTCCCTGTCCATGTGTCTCTAAGCCTTTTCTTCTCCTGACAAAAAAGAACACACTCCTTCAGTCTTTCCTCACAGGGCAGGTTCTTCAGCCCTTTGACCAACTCTCTGACCCTCTTTTGGACTCTATCTAGTCTGTCCACATCATTTTCAAATTGTAGGGACCACAGCTGCACTCTGCATTCCAGGTGTGGCCTGACAAGTTCTGACTGGGATGATTCAATCTCTGTTCCTTCTAGCAATGCCCCCACAGATGCAGCCCAAGACCTGATTTACCCTTGTTCTACAGCAGTGCACAGTTGATTCCTGTTCATTCTCTACCAGATCCCTTTCATCAAGGCTGGTCGTGCACCACACAAATACAGGCCTGTACTGGACTCTTTCATTTTTTCATTCCAGCTTCAGGACTTCACACTTTGTTAAATTTGGCACATTTCTTGCCAGCCCACTCTTCCAGCCTGTCCAGGACACTCTCTAAGATGGTTCTTCCCTCTGGTCCACCTTACCACACAGTTTAGTGTCATCAGCAAAGTAGTAAGGGAGTTTTCAATCTCATTTTCCAGACCATTTTGGAACATGTTGAACAATGTGGGACCCCATAATGATCCCTGGGGAATCCCACTTGTAATGAGCTGGTAAAAACCTTTGATCACCACCTTATGGATGCAGTTGGTGAGTAAATTTCATACTCATTTCACCCATTCAATTTCTATCTTGCCAGCTTGTCCAGGAGAAGGCATGAGGAAAAAAAAAGAAATGTCATTGTTTTACTGAAGTCAGGTCTTTATTGTATCACTGCCTTAATCAGCATTCAAACCTTATGGCATCCTAGAAACTATTCAGCTCTTAACTTTTTCATTTTTATCTTTCTGTTCTTCATGGAAAACCTGCAGCTGTAAAGACTGGTGTTTTCTCATCTACCTTAAGTTAAAGGTAAAGCCTTAAGTGTACTTAGGTGTCTTTTATTTGTTAACATAACTTTAAGTGAGTAGTGAATTTCTCAAACTTAAAGTGGAAAATTTCCTTTGACCTGAAGGCAAGCATTTTTACTTCTATTTCTAAGAGTTTTTGGGAGAAAACATTTAGAAAATAAGCTTGTTTGTTCTGTGATATATTCTGACTGCAGAAATCTGTCTTGCTTTTCACTCTGATTTTTAGCCTGAAGGTATGTTTTTTGCCTTAGGTGTACTCTCAATGCCTAGCCTTTCTAATTGTAGAATAAATGAGGCTGGAAGGGATGTCTAGTGGGCATCTAGTCCAAACTCTGCTTGAAGTAGGCAAGTTACACCAGGCTGGTGAAAGATTTACTGAGTTTTTAATATTTCCATGTGTGAAATGGAGATTCTTTGTCCTGCTTCAAATATTTTACCATGCTCACAGTAAGAAAGCTTTTCCTTGCTTGTAATTCATGGTCAAATATATAAGCTGCAGCAGTTTCTATGAGATATATAAAGAGAGAATCCTGATTTTCAGTTATATTTTTGTTTCTTCCTTTGCTACAGTGGAAAAAACGTCAGAGGAAAAGATCTTACAGCTCACTAGCATCCAGTCTACTGAAGCAGCCATTTCAATTCATGTGTGGGCTTTTCCCAGTCTAATATAATGGGATGCTTCAACTGCCTTCAGCAGTATTTCTGCCTTGTGAAATAGCTGCTAACTACTTTTTTGTCATGATTGAAAGAACTGGCTTTTTTAATATCCAAGAATCCATGCATTCACACAGATTCTAGCATCACAATGTAGTCCGTTGGAATTAGGAACAGGATATGCTGTTCAGATCATTTATCTGTAACAGAAAAAAATATCTGAATACACATATGGCTGTACAGAAAAAAAATTTAAAAAAAACACCAAGTTTTTATTTCTTATTTTCATGGTTTATGCTAAGGATCATCATGTAGACAGTCCACACAGAGCTGATGTATTTAGGTTTCTTCGTCTCTAGTCATCTTAGTACCTCAAACCCCAAGTTATATTCCAATATCTTCAGTAGTTTTCTTTCACTTGAAGAGAAATTTAACTTGAGCTCACCATTGTAAACAAATTTTCAAAAGGAGAATGAGGTCTCTTTTTTTTCCTGATACTGGGAAGCCCTAGTTACTCTCAAGACACAGTCTCATAAGCCAGGAAAGCTATTATTTTCCAAAAGCACAAGAAAGGAAGTTTTGCTTTGCTTCGATTTGTGCCATGCTCCATCATGTCATGCCACAGCTGAGGCACTGCCTTGGTTTCACTTCTACCTTTTCCACTTCCTTTAAATCTGCCTATGATCTCTTAACCCTTTCTAAAGCCTCTTATAAACCCTTTATCAGATTAAACAGGACTCTCTGGAACATGAAGTCAAAAGTGCTTCCATCCCTTTTTTCTATCCTATATGCACATGCACAGTACTTTATACCACACATAGATTTGGCATCTACTGCTTCGACAAAAGGAAATGTTCCATTTCTTAAAAGATATATCTGGCATATCATTTTATGTCTTAATAATAAAATCTACTAAAGGAAGATGAACTTTAAAAATAGGTAGATCTTTAAAAATACTCTGAATTTTTAGTGTGTTTGTTTTTCAGATAGAATGTTTTCCTGAATCAACTTCAGCAACTATAGATGACAGTATTTAAAGTAAACTTGAATGCAGTCCTATACTTTTTGAATGTATTTTAGCACTGAAATTTGAAATTGAAGAATTAATTCATTATCAATTTTGTATATTTGTAGACTCTTCTGTGGATCCCACCACCATATGAACTCTGATCACCTCTCAGAAGTCATAAATACACTTCAGGTTATGAAATGGTTACAGAGTTTATCAGTGATTAAAACAGTTTTGTGGCTGAATTAAGATCTAAAGTTACATTTTTGTCACTTCCTTCCATAACATATTTCTGGTAACAGGTCAGAGTGTTTTTCCAGCATGGCCAGAAGAATCATTGTGAATTATGTACGTCAGAAATGGACTCTGGTTTTCAGTAGCACTGAATGTCTGCAGCTTCCATTAGCTTCCGCTGACAGTGAGGATGATATCTGCCTGAATATCAGGTTTTAAGTCTAGACTTCCTCTGAACTCATGCAGATGACTGCAAGTTGGATAATCATTGAACATCCATCTCACACAAGGCCTGTGAGTCTCACCCTACTGTAACTGTGTCTGTGTGACTCTAAAGAGAGGCTGGGTTGACCAGCTTGGTTGCTGGCATCTTCACTGGAGTGGTCTAAAGTTAGATGAGATTAATTTCATTTTCTGTCCAGATTTAGTAATGAATGAGGAGAATCTATAGCACACTTTCAGAGCTGCAAGTCGCAGAGAAATAGTGGAAGAGTTAGAATATGACTTTCCTTATTTTTTTGCCCAGTGAGAGGTAACATTGTCCACAACTTCACCTCATTTATTATAGGAAATCTTCAATTTGAATTCATCTCTGGTCCATGATTGCTAACTTCTTACCCTATCATATGCACATCATATCTGTATTGTCCTATGAGGCAAATAGCAGGTCTTTTCAAGGTCAAACTGATGAAACCCACGGCCGTTAGTTATAAGAAACCAAAAATAATGATGGGCTGAATATAGCAAATAGGATTTATTTGGGTATCAACTATCACCTCAAAATAGCATGAGGCATGGTTGCTGAGAGAAAGAGATACAAATATAGTTTAGAAACCTTATATAGTTTTATAAATAACTAGATAAGCTTATATATAGACAGATATTAAAGAGGTTTGTCACTATAAGGACCTATTTCTGCTCCTCTCCATATAGAGAGGAACGCTTGTGAGACAGCACACTAGTAGGGGGTAGTCATAAAATTTTTAGTGTCCTGTATCTGGAAGACTTTTATCCTCTTTAGGGTTGTGGGTATTAGTGATTTTAGTGGCTTTTCCAAATGGGGCACATTAGCTCTTCAAATTTCTAGTGTCACAATGTGGTCAAGGAGCACTTCCAATACAATACCTGTAGTCTGTGTGTGCACTGCCTCTATTTAGCAGGGCTGCACAGTCTGATAGGTATTCCCATTTTAAAAACACATCTGAAATTCTGTGGTTTCCAAAAATAAAATTTATTTTATCTTTCTAGGTCAGTGTTTTAAATGTAGATTTCAGCTGCAGAAGCTACATCAGGGACAACAACTTGGGTATAACAAGCTTGTAATTTCATGGTTGACATCAATAGCTGTATTTATATCAGGGAGTAATGTGCACCAAAAGGAGAAAATTAAAAGATTAGTTAGGAAAATGTTTAAGCAAAATGTCTTCTTGTGTATTATGTGCCATCCTACTTTTTCTGAATTTACGTAAAACTTACATGGCTTTATAAAGTGTAACAATACAACATGACAACCTTCAAAGTTAAGCCTCAGAGAAATTTGCCTTAATAAAACTTTTTAAAACTCCAATATTTAAAACATACCCTATTTTGTAGAAATGTATTCAAACTGCCTAATAACATTGCTAATGCCTGTGTTTTTTCACCATGGAGTTCCCTTATGGTAACCATAACTACTACTGTTGAATCCTTCAAACCATATTTGCAAACATAGCCACCAATCACTCACTTTCATTCCTTTCATGCTCTGTTTATCAGAGAAAGTTTTTGTGTTTTTTGTTTTTTCACTATTCTTGAGTAATGGTTTCTATTTGTACTGAATTAAGTATAAACACACACCACCATATTTATAAGTGAATAAAAATATTTTGGCCATCTAAGATAAACTCATAAAAGTGTGTAATCCCTCTAAAGTGAGTAAAAAATTATAGACTTCAAATACCTTTTTTGGGACACTCTTTAGAAAACAACAGAAACAATTGACTACAAGGTGGAGGACTGACTAAACAATGTAAATACAGACTGTGAAATATGACCAAATTTTTATTTCAGGGAAAAAAAGCACAACCAGGGGGCCAAATAAAATATTCACTGAAAAGCAAAGAATAAAGAAGTTAATTTTTAAAAGCATCTCAGAAGCATAGAGTGCTAAACAAGCAGATAATCAAATGTGAATATTAACACCTCTCTATATATTGGATGTTCATAATGTGCTTTCTATTAGGAAGAATATCACTAGACAAACACTCTTCAAGATATTTGTCATTTGACTGAAGGCTGAGACAAGGAAGGGTTGTACTGCTCTTAAATTTTTTTATAAACTGTTCAAAATAATAAACAAAACCTGGAAAGAGAGGAAGTGAATGACTAGTTTCCATGTCTGTAAATACATCTGCTTACAGAGTAAACAACAAAAATAATAGCTAACTTGACTTAGTGAAAACTGAAGGTCTATTTTGAGGAATAAATACTTAGCCATTATTGATGCTTCTGGCAAAAAATATTTTCCTTTTTTGCTCTCAGAGCAGATCTTACCACCTTTGAGCTCACTAGTACAGCTGGTATCTTAAAGTAAGTGAAACCACCACCAGCCTAAGGTCCTAAAAATTTTGTTGAATAGGGCCCCAAATGATTCTAGAAAGCAAATCTCAGATTAAAACAAAACACATAAATGTCAGCCTTCCTAGTTTTGCCTAGCTGTAAGAACAATAATGAGGAGAAGATTGTGTAACTTTAAATTAGTGGGGATATCATTGTGCATTTGCACCAGTCATGCAAAGCAGACATGAGCAACACTTGTAAGAGGTGAATTACATTATTTTTTTCAGATGAGTTTTTCCAGTCATAATTGAGTGAAGTGGGAGTGGAGTATAAGTAGAGTATGGTATCCCGAACCTCACAGGCAGCACTAGAAGTCCTGCTGCCTGGGTAATGTATCCTTGTAACTGCAATACCCTTAAACTGTGATTTCAGTTCTTTTCTAGGCCCCTTAAAGAAACTGGACAGTATCTAAAGGCTGATATCACAAATTTCATTTCCTATTCTCATAAACTATTTAATCATATGGTGCTTTCCATTAAACTTAGGAAAGGAAAAAAGGGAAAAGTCACTGTCCTGGCCCTATGACAACCACAGCTGTGAATCTTTCCCTTCGCATTTACTTAGGAAATGGAAAAATCAGGAGTGAATATCTTGACATTTTTAAATCTTAAAATATACTTTCATTTCAATTCCGAAGAGATATGAAATATTTCCATGTGCAGCATATGTAAAAAGTTAGGCCACAGTCTGAAAGTCAAAGGAATAATATTATGTGGGAAGCCTTACAGAGAATTTGTCTAGCAAATCTCCATTTCCAAAATGGTACTTGTCCCATTTTTACTTCTAGAAAAAGGACAGATTATAAAAATAACACATTACAACATGATACCATCCACTGTATATGTTAAGAGGAAGTTCAAGAGATATGCTAATTAGGTGGAAGATGATCTCTTGTAGTAATTAATATATTATTCTTTCTCCAGTTTATTTACATAGCATAGGATCATATTAAATATTTTATAAAAACCAGTACATTTTTAGAGGATGACATAATTCCTTTCATTATTCATCAGTGAAAAAAATATTCAAATTTCTGTAGTGAATAACCACTGAAAAAGCTCATGGTTGATCTAAGAGCATTGCTTTCATTATGATTGCTTACTTTTTTTGACTAATCTCCTTTTCAAAAGGCCTGGAGAAACATTCTACATCTCATCTCTGGGAAACTATATTTCTGAATAGACTGACTAAAAAATTTCCAAGGTCTTTAATACAGTCCAATGTTTCCTTTTCTGTGCAATGATTATTCTTTTCTCTTTACCCTGTGAACAGAACACTGAAGTGGATCTTCTAGGTCACTCTATGAAGGGTATGATCTCAGTTATGTAAAGTTTACTCATTATTCTCGTAGGACAAGGATCTAAGGTTTGGAAGCATAGAGGCATGTATGAGGGGAACCTGCCACTTCTTGCACATAGTGAAAGATAACAGGAATAAAATGAAACTACTTTTGTTAAACTATGTGGTTTCTGAAGATATTATTTTCCATATTTAGCTGTTCTCCAGCAGAATAAGACACAACCACTTTGGATTTTTCATTCCTTTATTTTATTCATTACAATGCTGTTGCATTGCATGGAACAGGAACTACCCTGAGTTAGAACTGTATCACTGATTCAGGTGACAGAGGAAATGTTAGGCTCAACAAGATACTGAAAGCCAAAATGCAAAGTAAATAACCGAGAGGTTAGTGGTACTGAGCTCCACACTGCTGCCATCCCAAAGATCTCGGGCTCTATAGCTTAAAATTAACTTTGTTTATTTTGAAACATATACACATTGCAGTATAAGAGTATGGGTGAGTGCTTTTTAGAATTAGATTCTGGGCCAAGGAAAAATAAATTCATACTTTTAAAATGAAATAGAATTAGATTCTGGGCCAAGGAAAAATAAATTCATGCTTTTAAAATGAAATACCATATGTTCAGAGCCAAGATAATGCAGGCTACTCCAAAGTTTTTATCCCTTGTCAAGGCAAGAGTGGGAAATTGTAATGGATTTTTGTTCAGATCAGAGCTGATTTTATAACCTATCCCATTAAATGGCATTACATTCACATGACCTGACTTTACATAACAGAGTTATCATAACACAAGTGACTGAACACAGAACCTGCATTTTGTAGTAACAGATGATATTTAGACCATCTTTATTAACTGTTTTGTGCAGAAATTTTTTCCCGATTCAGTGAAATTAAATATATTCTTCTTTCCTTTTAAATCACATTAAAATAACCTGATTGCTTATTTGTTATAAGCTATACACCAAAATGACCCTTTAATTAAAATCATGCCGAGACTGTCACATAACACTGGTACAATCCTTCTAGTTTCAGTTGTTTTTTAGTAAATAAGGTCTTTGAAATCATCTGTCAGTACCACCTAATAACTGGCAAATGAGTTAGCCAGTTAAAAGAAGATAGGACAAACATAGAGGTCTCAGAGACATCAAGTTCCTGCATATTTTGTTAAGACTGGTGACTAGAAAGGAGAGAGGGACCCAGATCAGCCAGTGAGACTTAGCCTGCTAAAGCCCCTGTCAGCCTTCCATCACTAGATAAGTCAGCCTGCTCATGGTAGGTCTAAACCTGCCATTGCTAGCTGTGCTCTGGCCTGCTGTGATTCATGAGAAGCCTGACTTCTTCCATCCTGCTTCTCTAACTGAATCTGCTTGTCCTTTCACATTAAGGTTTCATTTAGGGAGGAACAGGTTTTATTACTTTTGTCAAAGAAACTTTTGTCTAATTTTTTCAATTTTTTTTTCAAAAGCTTCATTTTAGATTTTGAATTGTTCAGAGCTCCCAGACTCTGCTCCAACTGATGGCAGTGGCAGAATATCTTTTGATGCCCATGGAAGCTGCACTGGACCAGCCTCGTATCCTTTCCACGTGCTTAAGGATTTTTAGGTTTCTCTGGCCAAGAATGTTGCATTACTCTGCACATCTTAATTCTGTTAGTATAGAAAGTAAATACATGTGGTTATTTAAAATTAAGAATGAAATGGATTTTCCCTACCTCACTTTTCTGAGGCAATGCCAAGGCTAATGTTTTGTTCTGAATGTCCAAATAGTTATGTGCAGGATCCATACAGTGAGTTGGACAGTACAAGACGTTAATTTCTTATCACTGAAGCATGACATTATTAATATGTGCTGATAATGATGGCTGACAAAGAACACTGGCCACAGCCAGAGAGCATGAAAGCCCTTTCAGAGACAAAATACTTTAGCAAATACCCTTACTAAGCATGAAAGACTACTGAAGTGAAATAGTCTGTGTAATGAAGTCAGTTGGAAAGGGACATTTTGGTGCAAAGAACACATATCAGTTGGAAGGTTTGCTTCCTTTTTTGTTAATATTAATTGCCAATAGCCACTTGGATCAAGTAAAGTGGTTTTTTTTCTCATAGTTAGCTTTGGATTAACATCCACTCACTTGGAAATGTCCACCTAAATCTTGGAAAGAATAAGCCAGAGCAAGGGATTGCATTCATGTGCAACTTCTCCCTATCACTTAAAAAGTCTTACTAGAAAACACATTAAAAAAATAAAAACAAAACAATCAAAATAAACAAACAAGACAAAAAAAAACAAAAAAAAGAACCTAAACAAAAAACAAGCAAGCAAACAAATAAACAAAAACAACAGAAGCACATTGTAAAAGCCCATTAGGTCATTTGATACTGTATTCTATCATTTATTTCTTTTCTGGCCAAGCATAAATAATCTTATGAATTTGGAGTTTAGACAGTCCAAGTTGTCTAACAAAAGTACAGTTACTCATGAATAATTTGGATTTCAATGTGCATGTGAAGAAAAAGGCTCACCACAAAGCTTTTTGTATTAAAGCCATCTGTGACTCAGTATCATCATGCATGATATGGGGTCATTGTGTGAAAGCAGTAGTGCATGAACAGCCATGGAAATGGTGTATGAAAAGCCACTTAATGCCATATACAGTTCCTGGAAATGGTAATGATGTGGGGTTTGAGGAACAGTGATGCACTTAGAAATCCTGCTGGTTTCAAAATTAGCTGTCTTTTCCATACTCAGTATAGTTGTACGTGAAATTTTGATGCATGGAAATGACGTTACTAGCACGAGTTTTTTACTTGGGTATGTGAGTCATACAGATTTTCTAAAAGAGAGCAATGAAATGCTGATAACACACTGGTGTGTATTCTGTATGTGTGATATGTATTCCAGAAAAACATTTCTTTGAGGTATGGTTCTTAAGAATTATGTTGTATAATTTTTTCTTTCCCATGTCCGGCCATCAGGGATTTTTTTTTTAATGAATATTGGAGTCCATTATAATCACATATAAAACTCATTGATTTTAAAAGCTTAACATTTTATCCTGCAAATTCCCAAGCATTGCAAAGTGGAGATATGAACACATTTTAAACCTAAAATAGATTTTATACACAAAAAGAATAATTTACATAAAAATAAATATTGTCTTCTTCTCCCATAGTCTTTTACACATGAATTTTAAGAACTTTGCAAGTCTGAATAAATATATTCATGAAAGTTTGACTGCAGATTATATAAAGATTCCTCCATTTTGACATAAATCAAATTAATCCTCTTTGAATCTTCACTGAAATGATGATGCTAGGCTAAATAAATCTCTTTGAATTCTCATTAACTGTTAGTACAGCTGATTCTTTGACTGGTTCATTAGCATGCTTGGTGGCATATGTTCAAAAAGAAGAAGAAATAAAGAGAACTCTACAATTTAATGCAAAATAGAACAAAGCTGCAGATTTCAGTCTTTGTCTTGCACACACTGTAAGGTACATGAAGCAATGATCTAACTTAAGCATTGCATGAGATTCTTCTGAATTGCCATTCAAATCTTTTCCTAACTTTGACAAAGTATAAATTAATTACGCAGCTGCACATAGATTTTCATTTGTCAAACTTAGCTAAGACTGTGGAGAAAAAAGTGATGATATATCCACAGTATAACGCTGACAAATAGACATCAGTAACTAAGTTTTCTACTTTGCAATAGAAGAGCATAATTCAGCTTTAATGATTCTTAGAAACAAAAGGAAAAGTCATGTCTCTATCCCATGAACATCTAAGTGAGATAATTTTGCATTGCAACCTTCAAGGCTGGGAAATTCTCATCCAACTCCCTGTCAGTCATACAGATATGCTCAAACTACTACCTACTAAAGAAAACACATAATATGCATAAAATGCTACTACATGTAATAATCAATTATCCTCTGAGAAGCTATAAACTTAGATGAATTGTCACAGTATTGAGCAGAACTCAGAAGAAAGAAATGCACAAGATCACAACGCAAATGGAGCAATCAGCAGCCATTTTCCATACTACATGTCAGCAGCAGCAGAACTGCACAAGGCTTTCTGCATCTCTTTCCATGATCTAATATTGCACCACAGAATGAGTTCAGTTCCCTGGCTTGTGGCAAAGGTGGGTGGGATTTCCAAGAGGTCTCTATTTACATAAAGTCCCTGCACAGCCGGACTGAGCATCTGTGATTGAATCTGATGGGGTGCACCACACCAGGCATAGCCACAGGCATCAAACTGTCTGACTAGTCTTTTAGGAGAACAGAATACTGCATTATTTAATCTATCATTAATAAGTTCCACTTTAAGCATAATGCCTGCTGTCATGTTTCTTGACTTTCATGAGCTAATCCAAGTTGCTTCTTCTTATTATATAACTGTACTTCAATGCAATCCTAAAGACTGCTTCAGGATGTCTCTTACAGCTTCCCATTATTTATGTATTGTCACAGAAAAACACTTCAAAGGCATGTCTAGATGTAGGAATGACCTAAGATTTATTGGGTCCTCCCAATAAATCTTAGCTCAAATAGAGGAAAATATTCATCGTTGGGATTTCATTGAAAAGTCAAAACCTTAAAATGCACATGGCAAATAACCTTGTGTTATTGCTATTAATAGTATCTTGGAGAATGGCCATGGCTTTATGTTATTTACATTTGGTGATAACCAAAAAATCTCCTCATTCTCCCTGTTCCCAGAGCAATGCCCAGAGCAATCCCTGCCAGAGATGGAGCTCAGCTCCCTTTCCTTGTGTGTGCCCACGTTCTTGCCTGGCTCCTTCTGTCCATTCAGATCAGTGCCATATACTTTTCATGCAAGCTACAATGCTAACTGAGTCGAAAAGCCCAGGATGATGGAATAAAAGCTTTATTTCACAGACTTTTCCAATCTAAACACACTCTGAAAGTTATGCATTGAGAAGTTGACTTTCTTTTCCTCTTTCCTTCTTATCCTTACCTCAGGGAGAAGTGAAGAACAGCAGCCACGCTGAAGAGAAGTGAGAGCAGTGTAGCAAGCCCTGTGGAAACAGAAAGGAAGCAGTAGATCATTTCAACGAGAGCAGTATGTCTTGGCGTTGTTCCTTGACACCACCCCCGCCATCCCAGCCTCCTCTGCCCCTCCCACACTCACACATCTAAAAAGCAGATGGAAAATATTCTGCCAGAAGACATTGAAATACAGTGTTAGAAAGTTACTCTCTTAAGGCTGGAGAAAGTGATGGAGAACTCTGGCAAGCAAATTAAATTATTCATAGTCAGTGGCATTTTGGAAGGAAAGCGGGAAGGGAATAGGAGACTGAAAGAAGTTATAGGGATTGTACAAGAACCATCTGGGATATTGGAAAAAGATGCATTTCATCTTGCTACACTTCAGAGAGAGACCAGTGAGGCTAATTCTGAGTTCAGGAGACATTAACAGTCTTCCCAGTTTGTTTTCAGAGCTGAGCATACTCTAGTGCTGCCATGATATTATGGATATGACAGAGTCCATGCTATCAAATCTCTCAGACTTTACTCTAATGGCACTGAGCAGTGATGCTCAGATGCTGAAGTTACTGTAATTTCCTCATCTACTGTGTCACTTGGTACACATACTAGTCTCATTTGGATTTCAAAGGTGTGATGTGAAGAAGGGATGATGATCTGAGTCATTCTTAGCATTCCAATGATTAAAGTTTTCTTTAAATTTTATTTCCCAATTACATGTTCTCTTATGTCCCTGACAGACTACAGGACATGTTCTCACAAAAACTAAGGTACCCTACATTCAAATTAAAAAGTACCTCTCTGATATGTCTCACTAAGAAAATATACATTACATATTACAGAGTAAAAACAATTAGAAAGTAACCCAGTTCAACCCCCTAACTCTTGCATGGGGACAGAAGAAAAGAGAGGAAAAAAGAACCACATGTGAGAGAGACCAGACACTGCACTCAGTGTTTTTATGAACATGTTAAGATGCTGTGATGAACACAGGAGGTCAACTTGGAAAAGATATTTTTCATTTCTGTTACTTCTTCTGAGCTTAGGCATATGATGTTGACAAATATCTAATTAATTTTCTGTTAATAGGTCTATCCCACCATGTGTTTGTACCAAAGGTAACAGAAACCAGATAGAATTGCCCACTTGAATATATAAATGTGCATAGTACATGCATGTATACACACAGACACATTAATTTAACCCCAATAACAATAATCTTATCAACTTCCAGAACTTCATCAAGATAATCTCGTATTTAGATTTGAATGCATATATCAAACTCTTCAGAAATGTTTGCGAGCACTTTGTCTTTTCTGTTTCGCAAAACAATACAGTGCAGTCTGCTATGGGTTCTCCATTTATCCAACCCATGGAAATGAAGAAGCTGACATAAATTGCAGAAATATTCCAAGCATTGTAATTTTCTTATCCTCACAATCTTATATTGCTGGAAACCAGATTTTTTGTTGGAGCTTACAAATAAAACAGCACCTGCCACAGCAATCTAATGACCTGAAGGAATTCTTACACAATCAATCTTTTTGACTTTTATTGTAGCAATCAGTGAAGTGTTTCAGTATCCTGTGGCATATTAGTCTAATGTTTTCAGCATGCAGATTATTTAGACTAGAGATCATGGTTTTGGTTATAAATCACATAATAAACTTGGAAAAATTGGAAAAATTATAATGAAAAAAACAATAACTAACATGAAGCACCAGAAAGAATCAGTAGGGAAAAGATAAATGGTTGTCAGTAGGAATATTAGGCATGTGTGCCCATGTGTAGATAAACACCAAGCAGATTGCTTGTTTAAACATTCTTTTTATTTTTCAGTTTTTGCCTGAGGGGGACTGAATTTCTCTCAAGACGGATTGTAATGAATGGATTTGGCATTGCTGTGTTTGCTACTTGGGGTAGTTCTCCCACAGGAAAACCATTCTAATTATCATTCCAAAATGGTGCTCCATTAAAACAAATATGAATAATATTTTCATTGTGAATTTTGAATAAATATTTGCAAAAAGAAATCTTTTTCTGAACATAATGTCTTAATGAAAAAATAAAAATAAAAAAACCCCAGTAATTTCACAAGAAAAATTATTGCTTAACATAAAAAATTATTTTTCTTAATCCGAAAACTGTAGTTTGTTGAGGTGGAGGAAAAAAATATATAGCATTCAAAAATCACAAAGGTCTACAAGGATTTTAAGAAAGAGTAAGCTTGTGAATAGAATACATCTAGAAAGTAATATTGGGACCTAAGTTTCCCAATAATCTTTTTGGATGAATACCTAGTGAATCAAAATTAGCCATTGCTTAAGTTACTATCCAAATATTAAATGCATGCCCGTCCATTTTACTAAAACAGCTTTTGCACTCACAAATATAAAAAGACATGTGTAGCACGCAAACCTCTTTTACAGATGGAATTAAAGATAATATTGTTTGACTGTCAGAATATATTTATAAACCCTATTAATTCTTAATCTGTGTGCACATCTAGTGTCCTTAACTGGCATTCCATGCTCAGGACCTGCAAAGCAGTCTGTCCATGGTGTCTTTGTGGCCAGGGCCATTCACCTGCCATTCATTCATGTAGAGAACATTGAAAAGTCAATCTTTCAACAAGCTAATTTTATTTTCTTGCTCCCAAAATGCAATTTTCAGCTAAATAACACAAGTTGCTTACTATGTTTGTAATAGCATTATCTTGCATGGGGTAAATAGAAACTCTGGGGTAGATTGCCTAGCTGTAATTCTTCCACAGAAGTTGCAAATATCATTTAAAAGGGCAAAGTTGGGCTTTTGCTTTCTGCTTGCCAAATCCAGATCTTCGCCAAATTTTCTCCAGGTGGAAAATAAAGATGATGTTCTGCCAATTTGTTACAGGGAGATAGGCCTCTGAGGATGAACCCTGGTCTAGACAAACCAAGACCTTGGTGAGGGTTGAAGGAAGGAGCTTTCTTGGGGAAAGAAAAGACAGGATGTCCACAGCAGGTGTTTGTAGTAGACGCTGAGAAAGTGTCTCTGTGTGAACATCTCCTCTCACTCTCACCAAGTGGTCTCGCATCCACACAGCATGGGACCAGTGTCAGAGGGCAGAGTGGTTTTGTGTCCTGTGTGCAGTGTAGCCATCAGAGCAGCACTGTGCTTGACTGTATTGCCAAGAGAGCAAACCCAGAGCCAGCCTGACAACCTTCATCTTGATGACAGCAGGTGTGCGAGAAGGGCAAAAGAGTGAGAACTTTGGGCTCATCTGGATGCTGCTGTGCCTTGTAGGAGTGGAGGGTGAGAGAGAAGATTTTCCAGATTTTTCCATCTTTATAAGGATGATTGATTCCCATCTCATCCAAGGATTCCCTCTGCTGAAAGAACTGGGAGGCAAAAAAGAGTTGAACCCATAGCAGGGTGTGATTCTGGATGCCAAAGCATGCTGCTGCTGCCTCTCTTTTGGGCATTTGAATGATATTGAGGATTAGTGCCTGCAGCAGGATTTGGGCTTTTCCAGATTGGGCACACAGGGTGAAGCTTGTAGGGATTTTTGTCATTAAAGTGACTGGGGCTCAGCAGCCTCTTGATGAGGGAATATAAACCTGTTTCTGTTTCTAGAGTCAGAGGAAAGTAATAATATGGAGACAATGCTGAAGAAGGCAAGGACCCTAAATCCCAGAACATGGTTGCAAGAATGGATTTCAAACTATCACTGTTATGTGTAGTTCTGAGATTCACATGGCACAAAACTAAGCTTTCCCAGGTTGATGCATATAAATGTATAGAGAGAGAGTTTTAAGTAGTTTATTTACTAAAAATATAGACAAACTTTTAAATACTTCCACCTAAATATAATGAAAAAAAAAACAAACAAACAAAAAAAACCACTGAATTTTGTTAGGCATTCCTGCCTAAGCCCAGCAGTGCTTAAGATTGTCTATGGATAAAACAAATTACAAAATAATCAAGGCTGGAGAGGACCTCTGGAGAGCTTTAGTTCAAGATCTTATTCAAAGCAGGGTCAGATCTGAGATCACAACAGGTTGCTCAGGTCTTCATCCAGCTGGATCTTGAAACCTTCAGTGCGAGTGAGGAGCTTCTTTCAGACACTGGAGAAGAAGCTTCTCTCTCCATCCAGCCTGAAACTCTTCTGTCTGAATTTATGCCTATTCTCCTGCCTTGCAGCCCTGTGAAGAACCCAACTCCATCTTTTTTATATCTATAATATATATAAGATATAGATATTCCACCTGCTTGTAGATATACAGGGGAGACATTCTTCCCCAGGTTAATTAAACCCAAATCCTTCATCCTTCCTTCTGTATTTCTGTCGAGTAAGCAAGTAGTTCTGAGACTTTTGTGTCCTAATAAACAGGGTCAGAATTGACCAGTGTGATCAAAAATCTTTAAAGGGAACCAATGAAGAAAACTTCAGATGAGCAGAGTGGGACAAATACATTTAGAAATCTAGCTTGCAGATAAAAAGAGGGAATAAAAAGGATCTTCTCTGGCTAACACTGCAAGACTATTCAAAAGAGATGAATCAGATCAGATCTGAAGGTTCTAAAAATTCTGGGCAGTGCTTAAGAAGCACCATGAAGAGAGAAATAAAGCAAAACAGCATGTCAAAACAGAGCTATGGGACTATAATCTGCTCGACCCTGAAGCAGTCATTTTGATAAAAGCCCAACTAAAAATGTTTTCATGGAAGCTAACTTTAGCATAGTGAGGATAATCACCTCTGCAGTCACCAGAGAGAAACGGGATCCCATAATGGTCCTGCATGCTTCACTGCTCCTACCCAGGCTATAGAGGCAGTCTGGTGACATGAGCCTGAGCAGGCTAAGTCAGCCTTCATGAATGCCCTACAAAAAGTCTGCCTGCTCAGTTACGATGTTAGGTAAGCTGCATCCACTGACAGCACATTTTCCTGGCAGCCCAGTGGGCTGAAAACCATTGGCAGCAGAAGATTTTGCTTTAGCAGAGCTACTTCCTTTCACAAGTGCTGAGTTTGGGCGCCTGTGACTGCCCCATTTCTTTTCCCCGTCTCAAACATATGTGGAGTGGATGGAGGGTAGGAGAAGCTGTGTTGCAGGTACCTCCTCCCACATGCAGCTATTTGGAGCAGACTGTGGAGGGAGCATAGGCACCATTTTGAGATGGGGAAGAAAGCGAATGAAAAGCAGATTGCCCAGACCTGTTATACCACACACCAGGCAAATGAGGCAGTGTCCAGGTATCATTTGAGAAATCCCTGGCTCCTTGTCAGATGTGCTCTTTTTTCATGGTAGTGCAGCTTCATATACAAGCTCTGACAGTACAGGCAAAGCAACTTGATGTCAAATAAAAACGAAATGGACTTACAGCAGCACCAGCAGCAGGTCTTTCATCAGTGTCAGTGTACAAACCGTACTTTAATGAGTTCAGACATGCCTTGGCTTTTCTACAGCAGTATTGACTGAACTTCTCTTTTAATCAAATAAATGCAATATACAGAGAGAATTAGTTTCATGTAAAGCCTTGAACAAACACTAAAAAAATCCTCCTACCTCAGCCCTCACAATCATTCTGATAAACTGGCTGTTCCTTTCTTATTAAATAGACAAAATGTTCAAACAGTTCACAGTCATTCTTTAGTTAGCGGCAAAAGATTTCACGTGCCACTGTTACTTCAGTGATGATAATACAGTACAGCTAGCCTTATTCACAGGCTTTGATATTTAGTTACTTGCTCCTGGCTGTCTTTGGAAGACCTGAGTGCACTTCCAGGAGGTAGGCAGGTTCATATAGGTAAGTAGAAATATACAAACAGAAAAAGAGATTAGGCAAAGGATTTCAATGTTTTAGAGGGGAAAGGAGTATAATCTACCACAAATGCAAATACACACATGTATATTCGAGTGTGGTTTGTGCATCACAGATTTGATTCAGTCACGCCTCCTGTTCTTTAAATAATTTCCTTCATGATGGGTCACTTACAATTGTTTATATGCCTAAAACACTCTTTTGCAAGTTGCTTGTTTTCTTTTAAGTGCAGCTAGGGGCATATTTGGATTTTTTCACGGCACTGAAACAGCATCCATCAGCTGAATCAGTCCATGCCCGTGGAGGTCTTTGCCAGTTCACTTATACACTTGTACACTGTGCTCTTCCTGAGTTGCTTGGTTGTGTGACGTAAACTCCCTGGAGGCTAACAATGTCATTATCATTACCAGACAAAGACAGTTAGGTAATTTTGTCTGATGGGAGTGCAGATATTGACCTGAACTAATGTATTCTTATTTCCCAGAGAGAGATGCTTATTGTAGCCATGTGACATAGTAGGGTTCGCTAATATTAATCTAAAGGCTGTGTTCTTTTTTAGCAGAGAAAAGCTTTTACATTCACATTCAATTTCATCACTTGACATGTCTCTAGTCTACTTGCTAGACTTGAGATTCTTTGGCTGTTTAAAGACAAGTACAAGGTCTTAGTCTGTATGTGCCTGTGAAATATTTTTGGCAACTTCTAATTTGCACATCTCTTGACCCTGCAGAGAAAATTACCATGCCTGTTCAAAAGACTTGCTTTCTTCAGGACAGACTAAGAAAAAATACCTTTAGGGAAAAGAGACTTGTAACAGTGATCACATCTGATGTATCTTGTGACAGCACACTATACATATCTTACTCTGTTTTTTCATTGTTGGCTGCTGGCAGTGCACTTGGAATAAAAAGTCTTTGCCTTAAAGAGATTACTATTTGCACATTTTATTGCAATTTCCTTGAAAAGCGGATATAGGCTGTGCATATAATAAGCATTACATACATAAACAGATTGTAGAAACAGGCACATTTATAGTCCTTCTGGGGCATTTTGTGATTATTATAACAAATACATATATATGACAGAAGAACAACTCCTCCTTATGAATGTATGATAAAACTGCTGTCAGTAGAAAACTGTTTAATAAATAGTAGAGTGTAACCATTTAATGACACAGTCAGGGATTTTTTGCAACTTCCTGAAATATAAACTTTGGTATATAAATACAAATTACTACTTGTACATTACAATGACTCTGATTTGTGTTGAAGTCCAAATCATATAACACTCCCTCCAGATGTTAAGAAAGCAAAACCAGACAGCCCTGAAAAGGCAATCAGGTTTCCCTGAGACACGTAGCTTTGACAGTGCTATCATTCTCTACTAGCTGTGGTAGAAAAATAACCACAGTGACTGCTCCAGACAAGCAGGCATTGCTGTAACTGGAAAACATGAGTTTCTAAACACCGATAAACTTGTTATGATTCCATGACAGCCTTCCACAGCAAAACATTTTAGTTGCAATGCCATATTCTCCATTTGCAGTGTGAAACCTTAAAAAAGCCAAGGGTTTAAGAGAAAACTCAAACCATTTTATTTCAGCCACTACTAATCTGTGTAAGTGTCTAGAAGACATAGTATGACAGTAAGCATTACAAGCAGAAGATAATTAAAAATAAACTATCTGTAAATAGAATATTGCCTCAAGCCATTGAGCTCTATTTCTTTTATTGAAATGAAAGGTACATGCAAAGTACATTTTCAAAAGAAGGGTTACTGGGTTTACTTTTCTTTGTCCAGAAAACTTCAGAAGTAAAGCTGTAAATCAATTGGAATTGGTGACCTAATATTTACAAGGAGCTTGGTATATCCCCCAGAGGCTAAACCACAAATGCCTGTTTATCCCAAGAATGGCAATAAAAACCATAAAGCCATAGACACTTTGTCTGAGCCTCCCTTTCTGCCCAAAAGTAAGCTTTATCTTAGCAAAAAAGGGCTAAAGACAACTTTGCTAAACAACATCAGTTCCCAGTGGTTGTGCTACCTCAAACTTAGACCCCAGACCTGAGGAGTTTTCTTTACAAGTTGCTTCCTCCAACCTAGCAAAAAGGATGTTTTACATGGCAAAGGGGACTAACATATTTGTTCAACAGAAAAAGTAAAGCCTGCTGCAGTTGCTGGTGGATAGGTTGCAATAGGTTCACATCTCCAAATCAATGTCCCTTCATATCATGTGGACTGCTATGTAATCCAAACTAGGATAAGAGAATTACTCTGGATCTGGAATTTTAAAAAGTATTTTTATAGTCACGATGTTTACATATTAACTGCATAGCATAAAGTTCCACTTTCCTGAACAACTGTGTCTTTGGACACTATTGTAAATTTGAATACAGCATTTTCTTGCTACTATATTCCACAGTCTTTTGCCTTACTTTTTCCCAGATGTAACAACACTGTACTTTTTGTAACCAACAATTATGCCAACAGCAATCATTCTTCAGTATATTTATCAGCCTTGTACAGGCTTAACTTGACATTTGAAACTAGGAAAGGTTTTACCAATTACTTTTTTTGTAGTAACCATGATTAATGATTATGTAGCTGAGCTTCTGTAGCATCTTACAATTGATTCTCTATTACACTGGCAAAAAAAAAGATAATGTCACCAGCATTAACAGAGTTGGCAGCAAAATACTTGGCACTTCATCCCACTTGGGTTTCATTTGAGAGAATTTGCTAAAATGGCTTTGTTTAGGGCAAAAGCTGGTAGAGTGATTTGCTTTAACTAAAACAAATTCACGCTCTTTTCCTTAGCCTTTAATGTGGTTAAAGATAATTATATTCCTCCTTTTCTTTTGTTCCAGGATGTCAGGAAACCCCACAAGCTAACATTTTTACCTTTTAATATCTGTACCTAAAGAACAAATTAATATATATTCTGGTCAAATTTCATGTCCTATTAACCAAGTGGACAAAATTGTCATTAAGAAAAAGAAAACTCTTACGCTGCTGTGAAATTGATAGACTATTTTATTCAATATTTTTCTTGAGTTAGAATAAGAAAAGAAGGTGTCAGCATGTTCTTTGGAGGTAGTATTTCAATGATTGTCAATATAAGATTTAAAAGATATGTCCACACATGTATGCGTATATTCACTCAATAAACCCTGCTGGTTTATGACCAAAACTGCTATTCACACAGAATTGGAATCTCACAAAATGTGCTGTGTGAATATGTTTAGACCTCTATAAACCATGCAATAAAAAGTGAGGCTAGTGTTAACTCACATTTTTGAAATTTGTGTATACTAATGCCTCCCTCAAGATGGGAATTGTCACCTAGATCTACAGTCTGTCAGTTATAAAAGCTCTAATACTGCTCTGCTAGAGTGGCAGACCCTTCCTTGGGGAGCTGGTTCAGGCTACCTCCATCTGTTACCTCTCAGCATCATTTGGATCTGTGGAACCCAGCTGAAAACTGCATTTTGAGGTGCATACATTTAGCTTTAGGTAGCCCTACGGCAGTAGGATTCAGGAAGCAATTCTGCAGGACTGCTATAGAGGGAGTGGGGGTATACCTCCATGGCCTTTTGCAGGCTGAATCTTCCCACACTCGTGCTGGCTGACTGGGTACCTGCTGCCTTCCAAAAGCCACATGCCCACAGCTGCTGCTGCAGCTGCTGGAGTCAAGGAGACGTGCACCTTTGAGTGACCCTAGTGCAGGGACAAGACATTCTTAACCACCTCAAGGCTTCAATGTGTACTTTCTGAAAGACTATAAACACCTCTGGAACAGCAAGTCAGTGACAAATCAGCCTTGGGACACTTAATTTCCTCTTATTTACCAACACAGCCTTTTTAAACTATACCTGTTATCCACATCACCTCTTTTTTATATCCCTACTTGTGTCTGCCAGACATTCAATTCTCTAGCTCTGAATTAACCCACTTTTCCTCACTGACCACCTCTGTGCAGCTCCCAGTTGTTTTCCTAAACTCCTTTCCCTTTGCTAATGAGCAGGTACCACCAATGTGGCACTTTGAACATAAAGAGGAGGGGGAGAGGAAGGAACACCAAAACAGCAAATAGATTAAATAGAAATCTTTTTTTACAGTGAGTGAATTCAGGGGAGCAAGGATAGTGAATCATAAGAAAAAAACAGTGGTCTCTGATGCAGGATTAGGACATGTCTGTGTTATCTTCTTGCTCAGCTACAGTTTCAGAGTGATATCGAAATTTTTTATCGTCTTGGGGCACCAAAATCATTCACTATGTTACAAGAGTTTTCAGATATTGAGATAAATAGCATAGTGGTAGAACACAACTGGAAGATTACTGTGGGTATTTAAGGATGATGATTTAACAGAAATACCTCCAGGTCTGATTCCTTTCCCTCTGTCCTGCATCTGCCTGTACAGTTGAAAACACCCTTTTCACTGTTATCCACCAAATATTTTCTTCCAAACATTGGTTCCTCCACAAAGTTTTTAGTGAATTAACTAACTCAAACTTTCAAAGAGTCATCAGAAGCCACACCTCGACCTCAGCCCAGGCACTTGAGACCCAGCACTGCAGGCTGTACATTGCTGCAGCTGAAGGACTGGCACTTTCAACAAGTGTCCCTAGCACTAGAGTAAAAAAAAATCAGGGAGAGCAACTGAGAAAGTTATGATCTTTTATCACCATGGAATGATTTGTCAGCTGTAATCCAAAATCCTAAAATCAGTGAGCCTGAAGCTTTTTTTAAGCCTGTGAACAAGAAATTTCTCTCAAAATTCTGGGCCTGCCCCTTGCTTTTCATTATTACTTTACATTACAGAATTTGTTTGCTGTCCCCAGCTTCCAAAAACACACATTTCAATTTACATTCATATTTTTATTTTTGGGTTATTTCCTTATCTCCCTAGTTGTTCTGCTTTCCTTATTTCTGTGCAGTGTGATTGCACATAGATTTTTATATTTCATTTTTATTTGCTTTCATTTTCTCTTCTATTTTTTGTGTTCTTCATTTTGCTGCTTCACTGCATTTTTCATCTTTGAGTCTTCTAATTTCTTTCCACTGCCATTTATTTTTGGTTTTATTATTTCTCTTCATTGTTATTACTTTTAAAAATTTTATTCCTCTTTATTGTCTTTATGCATGTGTTTTCTGCTTTCTTGCCTTTACTGTTTCTTCTTGTCATGCTTGCAACAGGAATTGTTTGTTCATAGCATGCTTTTATCAAAATATTGTACAAAGTTGCCTGCAGTATTTTGTCTGATCAAAGTGTAAAAAAATTAAAAAGAAGCACTCTACACTGTATTAGGTGCTTAACTAAGATATACAGCTTTTATACATGGAGGTTGATTTTTTAAAGCCAATGTTCCTTTCCCTGGTTATGGTATCAACTGTGTGGGGAGGAGGGATGTGGAAAGACTTGCTTCATTTCATTTTATATGTTTCAGGATAGTGGCTTAGCTTTGGTTCATTTTTATTTGCTTTGAGAAGCTGATACAGGAGGGAGACAGCTTTGCATGACTGAGAGAACCAGATTAGTGAAGAGGGTTTGGCATGTTTGGGGAACCAGAAGCACTGATTCTGGAATTTTGGTTGTTTTAAAACACTGCTACAGAGTTGCAGAGGAATCCAGACAGCAGAGGTCAGGTAACCTCACTGTTTGTAATAAACTTTTCCATTTGATGCTGAAATGACCTAGTTGTGTTTGAGCTCAACATGCAAGTTGGATTGCAATTCTTCTAGGATAGAAACTTATTCTCTAGTACAACAGCAGTCAATATTCACTCTGAGTTAATCAACCACAGTGTTTAGGGTGGTGTAGCCCTTTGGACGGCTCTAATTTCCACACATGAGGTTTTCAGTTGCTGAATCTGGTTGTTATATTATTGTGTTGGATTTGGTACATTGTGATGCTGTCAACTGAAGTTATAAATTAGTTATAATTTAGTTATAATAAAGAGCTTCTGCTTCCTGGGAAACTTATCTTTTCAATATCAGATCGTAACTTATCAGTAAGAAAGCAGATAATTTCAAATTTTCTTGAAAACATCATTTATCCTTTTTCCTTGGTTTATGATTAATCACAATATTTTGTCTCACATTTGATTTTTTTCAACAGTTGTATACTCTATAAGATGGTTTGAGTATAGCATTAAGCCCATTATGAGGAGGAGACTGGATTAAGTTCTTTTCAGCATGGTTTTTTCTGAGATTCTTTGATTTTATGCATTTTTAAAATTCAGAAGCTATTTAATAATGGAAAAACAAAATATTATATACTGGAAAGAGAATATTTTTAAGGTGTGAAATTGTTTTACCAAAGCTTCAGTGAAATAATCAAATTCATCTAACCAGTTTTGATTTCACTATAATCATATTTTCCAATAGGAAGATATCATTAGGAGAAAACACATTTGGTACTATTAACCACAGCATTCCAGTTTTATCCCAGAATAATAATCTGAGAAGCAGGAACCATTACTTCTTACAGTTCAGCAATTGTTAGTCTTGATAAAATTTGTGCTGTCTTCATTTTCATAGCTCTTAGTAGTGTTGCCTGTCCCTAGCACACCTGCCAGATAAAGGTATGTGTGTACAGTAAATAATGCTCATGTATACATACTGATTCCAAGATTTATATTGCATTTACCAACTTCACTGGGAGCAAAATCAGCCACTTCCATTAGCACTTCATAAACAATGTCAGCTGCATATTATGTATGCATAGTTTGATCTAAGTGTAGCTCCCATGGGATTTAGCTCACTAGAACAGGGTCTAGCTAAGAGGTATCAATATAATAAACCATAGTGTGAAAGCCCCAATGAACCAGATTTACAGAAATTTATTGTTTTGCACATTAAAATCCAGAGCCAATATAATCAGCAATGAGGAAATTTGAAAAAAATAAAAGCTTATTCTAATCCAAAGATCAGCCAAGTGAGTCAATAAATTATTTTGTAAATATCTCACTCTCATTTTCTTGTGAAATTGCCACATTTCTGCAAAATGGAGATTTAGTATTTCTAAAGACTATTTTCTTAATATCAAGATTAATTTACTTCCTGTTTGGGTGAAAGTTCCATTCAGTGTTGAACTTATTCAAAACACCTAACACATATCCTGATAAATTAAAATGATTATGCATGAAACAAATCTCTGCTGTAAGGAAAAAGCAATAAAAAACAAAACAAAACAAAAAGATTCTGCTCAACATTTGCAGAATCTCTAGGCTTATAATTTATCTGAGTGGCATAGAGGGTGAGCTGAAGATTAGCAAATTCATGACAGATTCAAAAGAAAGCTGAACATATTTCAGAGTATGGTCCTCATTGTTGATGAGGAGACCTCAGGTCAAAATGATCTATGACGAATACTTGTTCCACTGACAAGTCTGAAATGGAAAACCAAGAAAGAAATTATATCATCTCTGAAGAGACTCAACTAAAGTGTCCCATATAATAAAAAAAGGACAAACTAATATTGAAGATTAAGTGATAAACCCACATTGCCTTTCAATTCCTAGTGCATATAAGCTTTGCAATCGGTTTAATGGAAGGATATTCTGGAGGGCATGGAATTATGCCAGAATAGGGTCTCTGACATTATGTGAAATTTCCCTGCACTATTTTTATCTTAACTTTATTTTACACCTAAATCACCAGTGTTCTGCTGCAGTGCCATGCTGATGTTTAAGTTGACAAACATGTCAAATCAGACAGCCACAATGTAAATGAAGCCTGGAGGCTCCATAGAGGACAAACTGAATCATCAGAGTGCTGTTAGTAGAGGCAAAGTAAAGAAAAAGCTTTTATTTCTTTACTCAGAGTTCAGAGGGCAGAAGAACTCCAAAGTTAAACTTGTAATTCTTCAAAGAATCAGATAAGTGCCTCTCTAGGAAGTGAAACTTACAATCAAATTAGAACACAGCATCCTTCTGTCACCTAAATTTCAAGGCACATCACCTTTTTTAGATGCCTCTTAATTAAGAGTCCTTCTAGGCTCCTGTGTCTTCAGCATATGCCCATTGTACGTAGACTGGTGCCTAGCACACACTCCACACCACTGAAGACTGGTGCTGAAGACCCCACTCCAGCAGAGGTATTCAAAGCACTTCCAAAGTAAGGGGGGGAACCATTTATTTACAGCTGAGGAAACAGAAGTAGTTTTCTGTGGCAGAACACGTAGGAAACATTACATTAAATACTACTGATGCTTTAACTTGAGGGAAGTCCAACCCACATATCCAAGAGACTAGCATGAATGAGCCTGACAGGATGGACAACTGCCAGATCATGCTGCCTTTCCTGCACTGCATTGCAAGAAACTTGAGTGCCATTATTAAGAGAAAAGAATATCCAGCAGGGAGTATTTGGGGTAATGTTTTTTGATAATCCTGGGCAGTAATCTTCAATTTCTCACCTTCTTATTAGCCAATCAGTTGAAAACTCTTAAGTTTTCACAGCAAGAGCTGGGACCAGAAATCTGCTTTTCAAGTTGTACACCATATTTTAGTACCCAAAACCATTTCCTTATACACTCCTCTCTGGCTTATGTTATCTGGTATTTATTCACACCGACTGGCTGGGTTTACTCAGCCAGTTTACTGGTTGGTAGCTCAAAGTCTGGCCTTGCCTGATGCCATGCAGGCTGATGCTCAAAGTAATGTCTAGTGAAAAGAAAGCTGAAGCCAAAGATTTCTCTAAACTCAGGGGAAAAGAACAAACAAAAAACCCACAAAAAAACCCTAACAAAAAAAATCTACCTTATCTCTAGTTTCAGAACTGACCAAAAGATCTTAAAGACCTGAATCTAAGGCCTAAGTCACAAGATTGATCAGTTTTTCAGATATTTCTCTTAAAACTCTGATGAGTTAATTCTAGGCATTGACAAGTTGCATGTTGCAAAGGAAAGAGAAGGGCAGGAGTCTCCCATGAGGTCTGCAGAAATTTCAGATTCCTCTACTAAAATTTAGGACTCTTTTATGGGAATGATAGGTCTGACAAATGAAACTTAGGATACCACAATTGATTTTTAGATTATTTGTTATCTAGTGGATATGTCTCTTTTAGGATTCTGCCCAAGCAATTAAAATTTGGTGTCTGCAGCATTTAGGTTTTACAAATCCCACTAGGTCCCATTAGGTGTATCAGCACCAAAGATGCCTTTGTAACTTGGACCATGGGTCTATATCAGAGGACAAAAACTTTGCTAATGTCCAGACCCAGTGAAATAAATTAAAAGTCACAATTATTCATACTAAGTCCCAGTTAAACTCACTAAGGAAGATTCACCCATGTTTGCTGTTTTTATTTGGTTGAAAACATAAAGTTTATTTTTGTCCAGAAAAATGCATGAGGCTCTCCATAGAAATAAACACAGCATCTGGAACATCTGGAACACTGTCTTTCTGCTGTGCCAGCAGCAGAAGCAAGCACACCCTGCAGCAAGCACTGGTGTGGTAAAGGAAGCATGCCTGGGACTTCCTTTACAGAAATTTCTGATTGTCTGTTCCACCTGCCCACCAGCAATTACCACAATTTAAAGAAGCTTTCAGGGGTTTAAGACTCTCCTATTTTCCCACTGAGCTCAACAGCCTGCTGTGAGGAGACCTAAGGCACCACAAGAAGGGCAAACGGCACAAAATCATTCCAGCAGCTTGCAGTATGTTCACAATAGGGTATTCTCACAGGAACTGATAGCTTCTTCATGCCATAAGGTGGCATAAAGAGGAAGTGAGATGCATCCCCTAGGAGCTGTAAACACTTATACATGAGTCTAAAGAGCCCTGCTTGTGAATGTTTGTGTCAATAAAGGAGATCTCTGAAAAATCCACAGAGAGTGAACTTCAAGGCAATTAATGCAGGACCAGATGAACACTTAAATTATGGTATCCAAGAATATCCGATGTCTCTGTTGTCATCTTTTTACACTGAAAATTTCTGCAAGTGAAAAGGAAAATTAATCCCAAAACAGTGAAAATACAGAGCTCCAGGTTTCTTACCTTGTGTTATCCATGCTAGCACTGAACCCCTGTGTGTTTCACCAGCTGGACAGCAACAGAGCTTTGAGTTTTGGGTGTTTTGTTTAAGGGGGCTTTATGGGGAGTAAGGGAGAAAGTTGTGAGTTGAGATTTTTTCCTTTAATGACATGCTTACTTCTTAGCCTTCTGCACTATCCTCTGCTGGTTTGCTGTTTCAGTAATTTATCTCCTTTTTCATCTTGCAGGTTCACCAGTGCAGGATTGATGTCATAAAATCTGAGGGCACTAGTTCACTGGTTCAGCTGGAGCATGGATTTTACAGGAAGAGTAAATCTAGTAAAGATATCTAAGAGCTGAATAATAAAATGTCCCTTCATCTGTGTATTTAATTAGCTGCTTTCCTCATGATTACAAAGATCTGTACCAGGAAGAGAGGAGCTTTTAGGTCTCAGCAGGTTAACTCCACACCAGAGGATTAGACAGGACCCAAACTGTGATGCTTAGTGTTCTCAGTTCCAGGACAGAACTGGCATCCAGTATTCATCTATTCTGCTCTGCAGTGAGGTGAGACATTTGTGGAACTGAAAGCTCTGAGTAATTAAAAAACAAACAAACAAAACCAAAACAAACAAAAAACATAGAATCATTTTGGATGCATTTTCACAGATTGCTGTGTTAAAAAAAGGCAAATATGAATATGGAATAAATGATAAATTCTTTCCTCCTCCTTGTTATCACTGGCAACTATATTGCTTTGTCATACAACTGCTGCAAAGGCTAATCCTCCACACTTGGAAAATCTTCTTACTCTAACTGCCATGGCCCTGCTGAAGCCAGGGCTTACGTCCCTAAAAATAGGAGCAGGATTACTTAGGTTGCAGTTCACTGAAGTAGTTTAAAGGTTTTCAGATGTGGAGCGAGGAGAGAAAAAAATGTTATTCTAAACTATCAGAGCTCAAAATTACCATTTTAATCAACTTTAATTAAAGACCTCAGACAGTCCCCGTACAAAGGCTTGCAGCATGAATGAATTCCTATCCCTTTATGAAAAGGAACCACCAGTAGGCACTTATTTTAACTCCTTACCTCAAACTTTTCATATCTGCCTCAGAACCTCCTGCCTTTAATTTATTAATTTCAACCTTACCGTGCTGAGTAGGGGCTTTAAGAAGGATTTACGCACTTGCACCCACAATTGCAATTCCAGCAATCCCTACTTAAATATGGCCTAACCCTGGCCCTTTTGGGAAAAATCAGAACATGGTGATGTTGAGGGCAGCCAAAGTTAAAAGCTCACCTTCGTTCTGAGCAGGTAGTCAGGAAACTGAGTCTCAGCTCTATGTTAGGGACAAATAATAAAGAACAAACTAGAGACAGAAGTGAGCCCAGAAGTTCAATAGACAGTATCTGAACATGAAAGCAGAGTAAAGAATCCAAACATTTGGAAATGTTTCAGAAGTTAAAAAATGTTACTGGGTATACTCTACTTTGAGAAGTGAAGGGGGAAGATAATAAAATTTGTATGGGACCAAACCATCACCAGGCTTTAGGCCAGTTCTCTGCCACTCATGCCAAAGCCATGTTTAGATTCTGAAACTGGGCCTTCCTCTACTTAGAATTCTTCCTCTACTTAATATATATATAATATATATATAATACTCTATTTAACATGAGGTCTATTCTGAGAGGCTTGGCTGGAGTGTTTCTAAAACAATCTAACAAGAAACAATTCCTTCCAAGAAATAGTAGGAACCACTCTTTCCTGCACAAGACACAGGAGATCAAATGCCCCCGCTCCCCCTTTTTTTTTAATAACCTCAGTCTAGGAGGTTTTCACCCAGGCAAAACAACCTGTAGCTCAATTCAGTCTTCAAATCCAGGCAAGATGGATCTAAGAATAATGTCTCAACTGTGGGAGCACAGCCTGGTGCAAAGGGCAGGTTACAATCTTTGACTCAGAGCCTTCTTTCCACCTTCTCCCCTTCCTCTCCATCCAAGCTGTGTCACTCTATAAAGGGGATGGCTGAATCAGAAGAAGAGAAGACAATAGGACAAAGAAATGTTCTAGTCCAATGTTAAGACATCAGCTTAGGATGAAAATACCTAGAGTTTTGGTGTCTCTGTTGCTGGGACAGTTTTTCTTTGGTATAAAACACAGAAACTCTTTTCTGACACAGAATAGCATAGCCCAGGACATCTCTTTGTAAACTAAGGACCCTGAACCCGGGTGGTAAAATCATGCTCTACCTCTTTGTCTCCTTTATTCCCCCCTAGTAAGCTTTGATTAATTTTCTCTCACCTATGTGTTTCAGCAAAGGATGTGAAAGATGTCTCTTCCCATTCTCACCTCAGTGTTCATGAAACTTACCTTTGAGATGGGAAATATGATTTTGAATCAAAGAAGATGCAACAAAAATTTCTCATTCCTAAGAGTGTCCTGAAAATCAAACTTTTGAAATGAAAGTTTCATTTTGTGACATTTTCTTGGCTTTGGATGTGGATGAGTACCCAACTTTTAGCCCCTTGGGACAGAGTCAGAAAACCCTTGCACGCAATCTCATGCTCCCTCCACTGTTTAATGCAGTTAGGACATGAAAATATGAGAGAAATGCTTTCTCCTCCTCAAATGTCCCAGCAGACCTAGGAGGATGTCCTGGCATGGCCAGTGCTCTCTGCTCAGCTGGCCAAGCCTACTCACTTCTTTATTTTCTTTCTCCCTTTTATTTTTTTGTTCCTCTCAGATATTTCTTACTTATATAATTGCACACAGTTATTGTACAACAAAGCAGCTCCCCTGCTCAGAGCAGACTGCTCTCCCTTCACTGGAAGATAAGTCTCAGCTTTCTGTCAGGGAAGGTTACAGGCCCTGGGCATCAAGAGACAGAACACTCCTTGCTTCTCTGCCCTGTGTGAGAGCCAGTGACTTCTCAGTTTCATTTCTCAGTTGGTGTTTCTCTGCTGTGTAGCCCAAGGTGTCCCTCTGTTGCAATGAAAGTTTTCTTGCCAAGGCTTACAGTCCTTGCAAACACTGCACATGAAGGTGATGTACTAAATCCCCTGCTGGTGTCTTCTTTCAGGAGATAGGTGCCTACAGGCTAGGCACTCTAGTTCTAAACAACAGGTTTTTTGCTTCTATTCTGTCACGTTCCCTGTTCTTAACCTTCCCCATAGGTAAGAGATGCTGAAAAATATTCCAGTGTGCAATAAAATTACCTTTTTTTCTTTTATATGTTTGGTTTTAGTTCAGGGTTTCTGCTCAGATACAACAAGGAGTAGAACCTCCGAGACTCATTTCTGTTTACCTTGGTTAAACAACAGAGTAGACTTCATTCAAAGGAAGCCTTTGGTGGCAAGCAGTAGTGGATGGGAATACCTCTGCTGATTGAATAGTTGCAAGTATGCTCATTCAGGGTAACGTCTTCCCGCTGGCCCAGAAGAGTGAAGGCACTCTGCTCTAACCATAAAATTCAGTTTCACTGCTCTTCACAAATCTTGTCCATCATGTCAACCAGCCAAAAAGAGGTCCTCCAGCTAAACCTGAGTTCCTCCAGCTGGACAGATGGTGTCCCTTCCACAGCCAATGTTTCCACCCTCCTCTCTACTGCATTCCATCTTCCTGCCATGTTTGCGTAATCTGATTCCCACCATAACTGACGGGGCACTAGGGAAGGTCTCAGTCACTGAAGAGACTGGCTGGAAAATGTAACCCATGGATTGGCAGCAAGGCAGGAATGCTCAACTGGGAACCCAGTAGGCATAAAGATATAAATAGACCCATGCTTCAGTCCAGGTCGGATCTGCTTCAGGAACTCTATCCTTGAATAGGAACAAATACATAACTTCACTTTCCACAGCTATCTGTGCCTGGCAACTGTCAGGAGAAAACTCAAATATATTTTGCCAGAGCTTTAGCTAACCTGTCTATGGAAGTGCTATAATGTATTACTACAAATAAAAACTGCTATATTCTTTGTGTTAATTTCCTATATAAATAATGTTGAAGAACAGAGGACACTTTCTAATTAATTAGTATTATAATAATAAAGTAATGATCAACCAAATTTCTTAAAAAGAAACCTTTCTATTTGGAGTTTATCTCATTTGCTTCCAAATAAAATAATTTACAAGTTAGACAAGTAAAACATTTCTATTACAATTTAGGGAGATATGCCATCAACATAGCTGAAAACTGCACCAGATTAAATTTTTTTTTTCCTTTTTTTTATCCATAAACTTAGTGTATATTGTGGATTTTATATTTTGATATTTAAAACACTGAATATACGTTTAAAAAAAATATTTAATATCTATTTATTTAACTCAAACTCCATCCTATTCCAGCTGCTTCGTATGGCTCTCTTTCTGCTTTCACCAAATATATTATTTTGGTTTGACTACATGCAGGATTTGTTATGCATTGTGTGAGTACAGGAAACATCTCAGGTTTTGTTTCTTTTCCCTGTTCTCCATGTGATGTTTCTTTTTTTTTAATCACTGAATATTGTTCCCAGTTTTGTCAACCAAGCTAAGTCTTCTGGGACCTGTTGATGTCATTGTGATCTGTGACCTTGTAGAAGAACAAATTACAGATTCACGAGGGATGGCCAAGTGCTCACAATTTAATCTGATGAACCTTTTCACTTCAATAATTACCTTCTAAAATGCAGTAGCAACTTTCTATTTTCTTCCAACAAACCTCTCAAGCAGGGAATGCAGTTCCTTCGATATTCTGAAGTGTCTAGAGATTGTGCTTAAGACGTTTGATACAGAAATCTCCCCTCTATATCTACTAAGGCATCATGAAAAGTGTTTTTTCTCTCTCTAGTAGCCCCCTACTTCAATTACCCAGGTTTTCCTCATTGACAAACTGCATTGCTGGTACTGTTCTGACACATGTACATGAAAGGCACACATTGCATAAGCAGTAGCTCCATTTCAGATGTGTACAACAGGCTATGCAAACATATGTACATATGTTTGTACAACCTCTCCTGTGGTTCCTAAATGCTTTATCAGCAGAGGTCATGGGCCAGCCATTGGATCCCTTCAAGTGATCTTTTGTAACATTAAGATCTGATAGTAAAATTACAATCTGCTTTAAACTAAAATCATTACATGCCTACAGAAGGATATTTGGCAGTGATGGACTCAGTTCTGATATGTACCATAGGTTTCCTGGGTGATTTTCAAACAATGTATATGCTCCTTCTCTGCATTTTTTTCCACAATTTTAAATCAAAACGAACAGCAAACTCAAACAAAGAAAACAAAACAAAACAACAAAACAAAAGAAAACCACCCACCACCATACACCACATAAACTAGGAATGTCAATCCTATCCTTTGTGACAGGGATTTGAACCCTGTGGGAAATGCATAGCTTCTGAGCATACCAGGTGTGTATTTGCCTACAGAAGGCCAAAACTCTAAAAGAGGCTCCAAATGTTGTAGCACAGGCAGTAATTCCTACCGTGTATAAAGGATTTTGAACTTCTGAACTGTTACAGAATTCTCAGTTTTCACAGGCTGAAAGAGAAGAGGTGAAAAACAAATGTTCTAACAAATTTTCCAGATCTTTTCTGATAATTGTTATTTTTCATTTTTAAGACTTTAACACTATGGTAAATACCATGTGTCTTTTTCTCTCTTCAAACTGCTGATAAGAATGGCAAAAATTATGTTTCTGAACACTTAAAATTTCTTTCATCCCACTCCAAAAGAGCAGCTAAAATTTGTTCTTTCATTATTTTTTAATCTCTGTGAGCTATCTCAGGCTACATGCTGGGCTAAAGAGCTCATTCTTGAATTCTCAGATGATAGCATGTCATACACTCTCTTGCTGTTTGTCATATTTTCCATATGGTTTTACTCAACATCCACCTATAAACCCACCCTTGACATTTTTTTTTCTTTTCCACACAGCCTGCAATTCTGCTGAGAAGTGACCTGGTCAGCTGGGTCAATCTACGGCTTAACTCAGAACCAGAAATCATATTATATTCTCTTTTACAGAAAACGTGATCTAGTCATGGGACAAAAGTGGTGCTAGGGGCTATCTAATTCATCAGTCTGTCCAAAAGTAAGATTTTAATTTGTTTTATGATGCTTGAAGTAGATGTTTGTCTAGCAAGTTCTAAAAGATGTCCAATGATGAAGCTGCTAGAGTCTTGCCAATAAATCTGTCCTGCTCTTTGAAGGGATACTAATGAAATATGCAAAGCAATGCCTAACCTGATGATATATAAGAAAATTATTAGGTTGTCAGATGGTTCTATATAATTTCCAGTCCTCTCTGAAACCATGAAATTGTGCCTGTATTCCACAAGGAGCAGGTGTAGAGATCTATAACATAACAAAACTGAAGGTGCAGAGCCCATGCTTTTACATTTTACTCCAAGAGACATCTAGGAGAAATACTAACTGTGTAAGATTTCCCTAAAATAATTACCTAGTTCTATTCCACTAGTTAAAATACTAATTGACTCAACAAAATGAGGAGATGTAGATCATCCTTTTGACTTACCATAGCTGAGCAAAGAAAAAAGATAGAAAATAATCCTTTTCTATCTTTTAACTGTTCCAAAATATCTATTTTTCTATTTGACCTGAAGATCCCCTACAGCAAGAAAATGATGTTTTTATATTAAATATATGTATGAAAATTCTTGGCTGGATCTAGTAGTTTTCATGCTGTTCATAGAGGACAGATCAGGTTATAAAAATGAAAGAGAAGTGAAAAACAATGCTTATCACTCTATAAATTTTGAATAAATCTCAGTAAACTGACAGTATTGTAAGAGGAATATTCATCTTACATATACAGATCACAGCAACTTCTGTTATTTTCTTTTGCATGAAACAGCTTTAAACCTGAAAGAGGAAATCAAACAAAGCAAGAAATCACACAGAGGAGTTGTCATATGGTATCCTCACTCTTCTGATATAGAGGTTTAACAACAATGAAGTATCTGCTAGTCAGTTCTGTGAACATCTTTTCAGAATGGAAGGACAGATTGATAAAATTCTCATAATCTCACACATTAAAACAGCCCAGGAAACACAAATTTTTCTCTGAGGGTCAATCAAGTCTTCATCTACTTCTCCTGCACTCAGTATAGCCATGTGTTATGCTATGTGTTTATATGAGTATTTCAGTGTGTCCTCACAGTCACAGTACTATGCAATAGAAGCTTACCATGCTTTGCAGAACACAATCAGGAATTTCAAGTATTGTGGTTTGCATGCTGATATCTGGGCTAACAAATATATGTCATTAAGACCATAAAAATACTTGTGAATGAATTAAAAATATAAACAATTCAGGAAAACTCTTTATGCAGAAAATCCTTTTCTACTCACATAAAATTCAACATGTGCAGTTCTTTTGTTTCTTCTCTTTTTCCTTTTTTCAGATTTCAGATTCTTTCCTTCTCTAATGGCATGCATTTCATTTGAAATGTAATAAGACCTTTTCAAATCTAAAGTTACAAAACTGAAGGTGGAATTTGCCCACCTAGACACACTTTTATAGTAAGAGCTATTTGTCTTCTCACATCTTTAGGTGAGATTGACTTTACACAGTACTCTAAAGAGTAAACATTTGTCCTGGAAATATTGATTTCAGAGTCCTGAAAATAGTGACTCATCCAGAAGACTGTTTTTGAATTTGAAAAAGTTATTTAGAATACTTTTGTGTGCAGAAATTTGGTAGAAAGCAATAAAGACAACACATTGATTTAACTTAGAAAGCTGTAAAGTAATACTGATATAATGTGGAGTAGATGGGAAAAAAAAGAGCTCTTTTTTTATAGAAATGTAAATTAATTAAGACTTTTGACAGCAGTACATGATAATAGTAGAGCAGCTAGAAATAGCAGCTCCTTGTAATAACATTATTTTGTATGTGGCATCCCAAGTACAAGGAAGAATCAACTCACTGAAGAAAAAAACTGGTCATTTGTTTCTGGTGTATTTAATAGTTTAGATCCTTTCCTCTTGCATTATGTTATGGTTGGGTGGCTGTCATTTAGTTTTCACCAGCTCTTTAAACTTTCCCAACCAAATACCTTACCATTAAAATTCTAAAACTTAGCTTATAAATCTTGAACATTTTCAAGTTATTCTGATGGTATGATAAAAACTTAAATATTTTGGACATTGCAGAAATAAAAAGATTTGAAATCCAGTGCTTTTGAAAAATATTTAGTAAATTGAGCCTTTTTTTTTTCTAGATACAAAAGTGTGTGATTAATGTTCTTAAACCACATTGTACCTCCTCTTGTGCTCATACAGAGGTAGAACGTGGGTACTTTGGCTGGTATAGATTTTTAGAAAACATTTCCCATACCAAAACTTTTGACTATTTCCCTCCTTTCTCCTGAGAACTGTTAGAATTCATTTGGCTGTTCATTGAACACTTAACAAAGGCTGGGGAAAATCAGAACTTTTTAAAATTAACTTATAAAGATCTTGTCCATGGCTTCTCTGTTAATGCAGACCATCTCCAGATCACATTTAACTCTTTCTAATCTTATCTAGTGCCTTATCTGGTGCCTCTAGTGTATTATGGGGTGACTAAACTTGTACAGATATCCTCATTTTCGTAATCTATTCTCTTTGTATACCCAGGAATATGACTCTAGGGCTCATCACTGCTTGAATAGCTGATAAATACATAGTTCTGTGGCACAATGCAGCAATGAGAGGGGGATCCTCCTTCAGGAGTTGAACTGTGCAGCTAGTAATTAGTTAAATTTGTTGTTAAAAACAGTCTCCGTTCATAGCCATGCCATTCACACCCAGCTGGTGTGAGGATGGTTCTTCCTCTCACTATCCTTTTCATCCTTTGTTTTCATATTCAAGTGGAGAGGTCTTGCTCTGTCTCCATGCTGCAAAGCTCAAACCTAATCTGAGCATTCAGTCAACACCGGATGGTGTGCTTTGAATGGGCTGGAGACACCTCTAAACAAAGCTTGCTATCTTTGTATTTAAGGGTCTAAGACTCTAGAGGCTAAAAATCAAGAAATTAAAGCAAGCTACTAGAAATATTTCTCTTGCAAAAAGCTCTAAATTCAGTTTTCTGCAGAAATATGCAGTTCTGTCAGAGTTTTGACCTAGGATAAGATCTGATCTATTCACCCACCTCTCTGCTTCTCCCTGCCTGCTCCACCGAGTGCCCCAGCTGTATGCCACAGACTCCTATGGACTCCTAGTCATATTTTCCCCTAATTGCCCGTCTAGTATCTTCCTGCAAGGGTGAAACTTCCAAAGTTTCCTGCCCCTCACTCCCCCTCAAAAATGTCTCTCAGAGCTGGCTAAGCCCACAGCTCCCCTAAGCCCACAGCTCCTCTAGCTCGATGCTCCTTTCTCAACCAGTCATGCCCCTACCCCAGCCCAGCACAGGCTGGAGGAACATCCAGACCTGACAAATGGTCTATCTGTGCTGGATAGACTAGATCTGCATTTAGAAGAGCCTGAATTCAACTTTTGGAGGCTTAGTTCCCTTGAAAATATTATCATAAACAGAATATATTTCCAAATTCAAAATGAGTGGAGAAGTTAAATTATGTTCTTTTTCCTGACCAGTTGCAGTTTGGTCTCTGTTGCTAACCTAGAGGGAGGACTGGTTTGGTGATTCATACCAGGAAAATAACTCTTTAAAGTACATTTTGTACTGAAAAGAATTAGGATAACCTTTAATTTATAGCATGAATCACCAAAAGACATATTTCACAGCTAATGCATCATACTTCCACTCCCTGGATGGGAGATGTGCCTTGTGCCTGCCTCTGTCAGTAGGTCCATTATCTCTGATGGCACACTGCGATTGCTGTGCCTGCACTGGGATTGACCCCGCCTCTCATCTGAGAGACACCAAGCTCTGCCACGTGGCAGAAAAAGGCTCTCAAACTTGTCCCAGGTCACAGGAGAAGAGAGGAGAGGATGCCCTGGTCCTCTGCCGCCTTAGGGGTGTTCCCATCCGTGTAGCGAGGTGAAATGTCTGCATGGGCAAGGACAGCCAGGGACCACGCCTGGCTGCTGGCAGCCTCACCAGGGAGAAGGAAATCCTAGTCCAGGCCTTGTGTTGGCAGCTTCCTCTGCCTTCCTAACTCTGATGGGCTTTACACACATCCAAAGATAGGTGACAGCTGAAAAATAAAAGGATGTGAAGATCATGGCCCCTAAAAATTGGAGTTCATGGTCATTTACTCCCATGTGGATCTAACCCTGAGGGATCACTGATCAGCACACCTGTTAGAACAGCTGCTCTTGGCTATATCCAATTTCCAGAAGTCCTTGAAAGAAGCCTCTGGAGTGTTTTGAGAAGCAAAGGATGACATGGGCTCCTTTGGGGAAGTCCTCTCCAGCTGGCAGGTTATGTCATCACCAGGCATGCCTGTGTGCAGTGGGACTGCACCAGCCCTGCACTTAAAGGACCCCTGCAGGGGGAGACTCATTGTACCAGAGGGTCTGGGAAGGGAGGATGATTCTCCCTAAATCTGCTCAGCACACTTGTCAATCTACAAATGTGGATAAAGTATTTATTTTTCCCCAGTTATATCTTTCCCTGGAATTTTTTTCTCTAAGCAGAAAGTATCCCTGCTGTGCCTTGCTATTCTCTCCATGTAGGGTTACCACGCATCTACCAACAACCCTCTTTATTCTTGCCTAGATTTATCTGCATCAGCACTGCTGAATTTTTATACAAATTACATCACTGAAGAGCTCATTTTTGTTAATTTTAAAATCTTGTAAATAGAGATAAAATAGATAGATAGATAGATAGATAGATAGATAGATAGATACCTTAATTAAAAAATATTGTAGCTTCATTAGGTAATCTGTTGCAATGCATCCTGAACTCCCCTATAGCACAAAGCAAGAGCTGAGCCAGCATTCTGATTTATAAGGGCATAAAACACTTGCCCAGTTCTACTTCCTTGATGTGTTCACTCTTGTACTCACTAGTCCTGTGGCTTTAGCCTAGTTGCCTGGCAGCTGCACCATGTTATTCAAAGTGTTACATGACACTTGAGGGGAAAAAAACAAGTTAGAATCATGAGTTCTCCATCCTTTCAGGCTTCAAGAATTTAATTCGTTACAGGATGCAGACAAGAGGTGAGGATTCTACAGTGTCACTGATGTATTTATTGATTCACCTGTTACTTACTTGTTGTTACAATTTTGAGGCAGTTTTTAATACATTTTGGGCTTTTTTTATTTGCTTTTAAAGAGAGTAAACAACCAAACTTTAACGTTTCCAAAGTCCTGCAATCCCCACGCAGCACAGTGGCAGGATGGCCACTGTCTCCTGACATAAAGTAAGACAAATGCTGCAGTTATCAAAACCACAGCAAATCAATTGGCTGCTTATATGTTCCTGTTCTCTCCTCACAGTAGCCAGACTAGCATCCTGCAGAGATAACTGCTCTCTACACTCAGTTGGGAAGTCATTCTTCAGTTATAGTAAGTTAGAAAAGGCCAAAAATGTAAATTAAATTGGCCTTTTATTGCCAGCATTCCAAACTAAGCGAAGTTTAACAGCACTGAGACATACCCGCTGTTATCTGCAATTTCAGCCGTAAGACTAGCAATTCTGGAACAGAGAAATAATTTACCTCAATCTTCCATGAGTCCTGTGTTCTCTCCCAGAAGAAGTGTTTTAGCTAAACCATTAGGGTTCCAGATAAAACTTTGACGTTGTTTTCCCCGTGGGCAGTGTGTCACGCTCCTTACAAAACATCTCTTTTGCTTCCTTCAAAATATTTTGGTGACGTTTGCTTGTAGCAAGAGAGCTGCAGTAGGAGTGAACATACTCGAGGTCATACAGGAGTCCAAATGAGCTGAAAAGGCAGAAAGCTAGTGCTTGAATAATCAACTGGAATATGATCAACATCTAAGTTTGAAACAATTTAGGGACAGCTAACTCAGATTGTATTTATGGGGGCTCTACCTGCAAGAATTTACATAGAAAGATTTTTAATTACTCAAGTTGCTCTTCATAAAGTGTGCCACACTGTGGTACAATTTTGTTCTGTTCAGTTTTTCAGTGATATATCAAAGGCTTATTTGTGAACAAATAAGGAAACTTACAAACAGGAAACTTAAGTAACCAGGAAATAAGCCAATAATTCTACCATGGATTCGAATAAACTTAAGGTACAATTCCTCTGTGTCTACTCGACAGCAGTTCCCTTAAATCCACTGCAGCAACAAGAATTAACCGTGATGGGTGCCTGTCATGCCAGAGGGCTGAGAAAGGCTGAGTTGAACAGCAGAGCCAGACATGGAATTGATTCGGAGTAACCCAAATGGCACTTAGCATCCTGTGAATAGGTACTCCCACAAAAAAACCCACTGACACCGATTCGTGCACCCTTACAAAAGTGACTAGTACTGACACCGAAACTGCAAAAGCAGAAACTCTCCAACGCTAAGTTTTTCAGTCTTAGAGAATCAATGCATTACTTTATTTTGGCCAGGATGTTATTCTGGCCAGGATACGCAATAGAAATAATTTCATCTACTCATGCTCGTGCTGTGCAGTGAAAATCATTCTATCACACATAATTCATTACCAGACTTTTCACATGTTTATACAGACAAAACCCAAAGAAACACTTATGGATTGATCTTAAATAACACAATTCTTAGTAATAGAAGAGCCGTCGCCTTCTATTAGCATCTTCGATGCTAATTTGGTCCTCATTCTTTGGTTCTCTTATCAGTCTTTTCCCAGACCAGGTGTCTCCGACCGCTCCAGGGGGTGGTGGTCGGGGATAATCCTCATTAATGGTCATTATCTCCTGTGTACCCCTGGCCACTCCCAACCTGTGTAAATGTTAAACTCATCAGACCTCACCCAGTGAAGAGTCTTAAGAAGAGGAACTTCAGTTCCCTTCCCCCTGGTCGAAGGCGAACAAAACCCCGACTGAAGTTACGAAGAAAATGTTTTAGAAGTTTTTTTTCATCTCCAATAGCACCATGAGTAACCCATCAGGTTATCTGCCTGTCTCTAGCAATGCACAACTCTGCTGGCCCTGTATTGTGTCCGCCAGCCTACTGCACACAGGACATTGCAAATAGTAATAAAATTAAATAATTGCAAATAGTAATAAATTTAAATAATTGCGAATAGTAATAAGTGATGGTGGGCAGCAGAGCTAAGAATAAAAAGCTTCTATGGGACACCAGGTTGTCCCTTTGACAGAGACACCAAATTGAGCAATTACACTATTAAGGCTGCCTGACCAACTTTAATTCAGTTTTTCATATATGTATATTCATATGTATATGGAGATCTACTCTTAAATTATGTTTTTTATTTCTAGTCCCATTCCTCCTCCATGCTCCCAATTCATTTCTAACTGCTGAGTCCTGCTGTTTCCTCTCTCCCCACACTCTTCCTTCCTCCTTATGCCCAGCATCTCACTGAGCTATGGTAGGCATCTGCAGTACCTGCATTTACACAAGGAGCATAATTTTCTGGCAATTTAATGGATTTCTAGCATGTTGCTGCAGATGGCATGGGGGAGGAATAGGGGCTTGTTCATTAAAGTCTCCACAGTCTCTACTGAGCAGACAAAATTTATTCCTAAATCTTCCAGCTTGGCAAGACAGCTGAAAGAAGATTCTTCATACAAAGGTTCTCTGCTACCCCTTAGCTAGTCCTTGCCTCACATACAGAAAGCCTAATGTTGCTGAGAATCTTTCCAGCATGGGCTGAAGAACCTGCTTTCCTGCAGACATACCTTTTTATGCTTTTTTGCTTTTTTTGGAAGCATCTGAATAGAGATAAAAAAAAACCAAAACAAAACAAAAAAAAAAAAAAACAAAAAACAGCCTATGGAACATTTGAACATAAATATGACAAACCAGGACAATTCTTAAGTGAGTACCAAAAATTGGACCTTTCTGGAAGTATCACACAAAATTCAATTGTAATTGTGCTACCAGACAAGTCTCTGAGAATGCAGGTAAATATTTTATATTGAGAACCACAAAACTAAATTGTCTAATATACTAACATGTCCCATTTGAATAAATTCCATACTATGCAAACCAAATATTAAAATTCCTTTCTGTTAAGGTCTGAAAGGGGTACACAGTAGAGTATGGGGAACTAAGCATCCAAGTACCGAATTATTTGCATTATAGCAATGCAAAAGTACCTAAAGAGGCTGATCATGAAGGAAATGCTAATCTAGCTGACTGATATCTTGCATTCAGCTCTCTGAGAGCAGGAGAGACAGTAATATAAAAACTGATAAAAGACTAAAATAAAGGATTTAGCACTTTCTTTCTGTTCTATATACATCAAGGATCTGTTTTGGAACTGGGCTAACACAACAGGAGCACACTTATGTGTACTCAAAAGTAAAGTTTGGTTCTTCATATGTAACATGAATGATATGTAATATGTTTTTCTTGTCAGGTAGCAAACTACTTTAAATAACAAAGAGTGTTTTAAGTAACATTTGCTGGTAAACAGTCAGTATTTTTGCTTTCTGCCCAAGCCCTCAATCCCATCTCCCTGCCCCAGGAACAAATGCTTGTATCTCAAGTCCAGGCCTATTTTTCTGCTAAGATTTGTCTTTATCTGAGAAAATGATTGCACCTTTGCCACAGGATCACATGTCACATATGGCCTTTTTTGTCCAATTAAACACCTACAGGTCCCATCCATATGTTCATCCTCTCAGGTCTTAGCTCCTGCTGCCAGCTTCCTTCTTGTTACTCTTTTCCCTCTAATATAGTTTGAGTCTACTCTTTTAACCATGTCAGCTCTCTTTTCTGTGTCACCTCCTTTTGCTCAGTCTCAGCAACCATCACTTACCAGTATTCACTGCTAATGTCCCAGGTAGCTTATCCTACATTACCTATAGCTCTTCATTCATCATTATTCACTCATCAACTTTTATCTTCCACCAGCCCAACTTCCAGCTTCTTAGATGATAACACTAGTACAGTTAGATCCCATATAAAGTTGAAATGGAAATTTTTTTTCCAAAGGAAAAACCAAAGACATGAGAAAGACAAAGAAAAGTAGAAGATTAACTCTTATGATTTCTTATGATTCCTTTGGTTCCTTATGCTCTTGCAACAGAATTTCTATTCTCAAAATATAGATTTTTAATTAATATAGTTGTTCTTTAACTACCTCATAATTGTTAGTTTAACAACCTGTTTAACTACACGTACTTTCCAGTGTCAGTAAGAGCACATCACTGCAAGATCCTCTTGATGGCTTTCCAGCAACTATACTGTAGACTGGAGCAACATAAGGGATCCCCTTGTTCCAGCCTGAGCACAACCTACAACTTAAAAATACAATATTCACGTTCTTGCTGCAATGAAAAAATGCAATGAAGAAGCATTTAAGTGCTTTCAACACATTTAAAATTGAATTTAGTTAAAGATTTCTGCCAGTCTTTAAAACGCACTGTCTTTTTTTGCATAGTCCCAACACCTGATTTTAAGGAATCATTCCAAGCTCTTTCTAAACTTGACTATCTTTCTCTTTGGAAACTGGTATGAATCATGCTCCTCACTGTCATTGTTATGATCTTCCTTCCCTGGGATGTGCTTACTGAAATGCTGAGTTAGATTCTCAGCAGCAGTAAATGTACATTGCTTTATTAACTTTCAAGTTCCAGGCTAATCTATGCCTCTAAGATGAGTAAAAGGGCCCCAGGTTTCAACTTTATCCCATCATAGGAAAAATAAATATCAATGTTTCCCTCCTTGGTACTTCTAGGCCATATTAATGATAACTCGTGATTTTCAACCTCATTTGATTTCCACAAGGTATTCTTAGCACATAAATATTAATCATCTGTGCAAGCAGGAAGATACCTGTTTACACTGAGTACCTACTATCACTGAAATACTTCCTAGGCCTGGGTTTTTCCCTCTGAACCAGATGCAATTCCTTTTCAGTGATTTAATTGCTTCCTTTCCATTTAATTACTTTGAAGATTAACTGCAGGCAAGTGTATTCCAATAATAGGCTCATCTACAAAGAACAGGAAGCTTTCCCTGTGGTCGAGGGAATTCACCACTTCCGACTGCAGCTCAGCTATTTAGCTATCAGGTTTCCCTTTGCCCCTGGGCTTTATGTGTCACCTTGTCTGTTTGAGCATAAGGAAATGTCATGGGATGAACTGCTTATTCTTGAACTCACATACAGGGCTCCTGGCAGGAAATAGAAAAATCCTTCTTCTCCTGGGAGCAACAGATGCAAATATCTCAGGCCCAAGCATTAAATTAATTATGTATCATTAATGTTAATGGTATCTAGAAGACTTTCAACCAATAAATTTCTGGTGGGAAAAAGGTTAAAACTGGACAGCTTTATATTTATGCATAATATTATCTAGGCAAAGATCCTTCCTTGGACCTAACATGTATATTGCAAAGTGGTTCATTCAATCTACCTTTCATTGGAACTACTTTGTTTCAAAGCTGGGACTGGGATTTTTGCTTTCTGTATGTAAAAATGACACACCATGGGAATTTGTTTCCCTCTTCTTAGGTGAAGACTGAATATTATTTTGAGACAATTTGTGGTTTGGGGATTAAGGGATTTACAAGATTTTATTTTTTTTTTTACTTCAGATTACACCTAAATCCATCAGAAAATTTGGGCTGAACTAGAGCTCTGTGACTGTGAGCTCCCTACTCCTGACTGACCCCTTGCAAGAACGGAATACAACACACACAAAGCACAACCTCTTGCACATCCATTAATCAGAAGAAGTTCATGGGATTCAGGTGGGAAAAAGGACCAGGGAACACTCACAAATAGAATGGCAGAAATTTGCATGTAAAAGAGGCACTCTAACCCCTTCCCTATTCTCTAGCACAATGCTCCCTAGTATATGTACCAAGAGAGGTAAATTGAAAGTGTTCTGTAGTGATCCTTATGCAAGTTATACTACCCTGGGTTAGGTAATTTTTTTCAGACAATACTTGGGATATATTTTTAGTCAAGAGTGCTTTTCATCCAAAAGTAGTTGTACACAAAATATTTTTTGGCCTCTCAAATTCTAAGAACATTTCTGTTCAAAATGAAAGGTTTATGACTCACTAAATAACTGTCATCAAGGGAACAATGAATGAAACACACTTTTGTTTAATTTTCTTTATTTTTTAATTGATACTCAACCAAAGTAATTTGGTCTCCAATTTATTCTCATTGGTAGAAAACTACCCATCTTAAATTCAGTAAAACTGCTAATGAGTTTTTAGATCCTTCCATTTAATCAAATTTTGGAGGTGATTTTTGTTGGCTCCTTTAATCATAGATTTTGTTTCTGTGTTTCCTCTTCCACTGATTGTGGTAGGTAGAAGGAGACTTCTCTTTGTCCTGCCAGCAGACATGCTGCCTATTTATTAGAATGTACAGCAGTACAGTCATGGAAAATACAGATACATGTGGGAAATAGGAAGGGTTGCTCCTAGGTTCTTTGTGTGTGCTACAGTTGGCAGATTAAACAGTTTTATGTGAAAAGGTGGGAAGGTTGAAGGGGGAAAAACTTGGCCTGTTTTGCCCAGCAAAAGATTTCTTTTGCAATTAATCCAAATGAGTAGCATGCTTATCTTCCAGTTTCACCCAAAAACTTCTCAAGCTCTGACTTGGGAAAGGAAGGTTTGTCCACAAATGTACTTTGAACAGCCAGTGCTCACAGCTCCTGAAGCACCTCCCAGGGCTAAATCTGTGTTGTAGATCCGTAGATCCATAATGAAAATGTACCAGGTATTTACCCAAGCAAGGGAAGCACCTGCCAGACCATTCCACAAACACGTGGATTTGGGCTAGGTAGAGCAGATATCATCTCCTGGAGACCCTCCAGGAGAAACCAATGCCAGGTAGGAAATACAGGAAGAAACAAAGAGTGTCATGATGGGAAATAAAGGAATAGAAAGAGAACTGATGTTAATTCATTTAGGAACAAGAGTGACGTGTTGAGTGTACTTTGACGAGGTGGTATAGACAGTTTGAGCATAATTAAGTTTACTGTAGTGCTGGGAAGTTTGTAGATTGACAATAATCCTGGGAAGTCCTTAATGCATTCTGATATATACTTGACTTGCACACCTTCTCCTGTGAGTCTCAAGACAGTAAAAACCCAAGAGGGCTGACTGAAGAAGAGTTTAGATAAGGACCCGCTGAGGGAAATGCTGCAGCATGACTTTGCCCTGTGTTAAACACACGGGACCTTATTAAGGAAAACTTTCAGGACATCTCAGTTTTGGGAAAGACTCAGGTAGCATGCCCTGTGGGGCTCCTGAGAACCTTCCCGTTCAGTCAGGATCCTCATTCAAGTGAAAGATGTGGAAAAAGGTTCCACTGCAACCTTAGTATAAATTTGGCTTGAAAGGTGACCAAGTATAAGACGGAAGCCCATGATTTGAATAGTGCTTGACCCCATGGAACAAGGTTGTTTAGGGAGAACTACACTGCAGCCAGAGAGCAGAGTAGGATTATAGTGCCTCTAAATATCTCTAAAGCCATTAGGGGCACTTGTGCACATTCCAATCTAATGGAGGTAAAATCCTTGCCAGTTCTTAGGTTTCAGCAGCTTTACAGTTACATGTAGCTATAAACACTGCTCTTCATACATACTTTTCTTTAGGCTTGTTTTACTCCAGGTTTATTCCTGGTTTTGGCCACCATATTTGGATACTACACAAATAACTAGAATAAATGTAAAAAACAATTGTTCACACACAGCAGTATGTGCCAGTGCTAACGGCTGTGCTTATGGAAAAACACTTAAAAGAATCAAGAGCTAGCAGTGATGAACAGTGGCTGCTACCAGTTCTATCTCATTTATATCAAAGGAGAATTTCTGAATGAAATTGTAATAACATGTAAGTGTCCAGTCTTACTGAAATGATGTGCTAACATCCAATACTGACTCATTAGATAAGTAAAATTCAGATTTACAATAATGTACAAGAGAACAAAACAGTCCTTGTTTTACCTGCTATTACCTACCTTTACCTGTCCTTCCAGGAGAATCAAAAACACCAACCAATTTGATTCATCATAATGCTCTAGGGATTCACAATAATAATGTTATTTCTGAAAAATTAATAACTTTTTATTAAAGACTTACAGTGACAGTAGATCCAGTCTTTGCAATCTAGCAAGTGTTCCCAGTGTGCTCAGTTAACTTTACAATTAGAAAACACTTCTAGTAACTTTCCTCTTTTGCGCGTCAATTTAACTCTTTCTTCTTTTGTCATACTTTGCAGATGCAGACAAAAGTATTGTTTCCTTTTGTGCCAACAGGAATGGCTTAATCTTCTTAACATTTCTTGCTTAAATGTCCTTCTGTCTTTCTTAGGCCTGATAGCACCCATTCTTCCAATCTTACCTTCTTACGGTTTCTACATCTTCCTTCTGACCATAGCATGCATCATGTGGGATGTATTTCTGGTTTTTACACTATGATCAGAATATTCATCTTTCCAAAAGAATCTGACATTGTTGATTCAGACCCAATATGTGATCCATTGTAGTGTTAAGATGTTTATGAAGAAGTTGCTTTCTGATATTTACCATCATAACAAATTTGTATAACTGATGTTTTCTATACTATCTTGCCCTTTCTCTCAACCTTTCCCCCATTCCTTTTCTTCCTTGAGTTAAATACTATGTTTCCAGTCCATGTCTCCAGACTTTTATTTTTACTGTTATCCTCCGACACATTGGGGTCCTTCCTAGCTCTGTGTCAGATACAAAACTAATGAGCATTTTGACTATTCCACCATCTGTTTTGCTAATGAAAACCTTGAACAGAAGCAGATCTAAGGCAGACCCCCCACAGAACCCTGAGCATAATTAGATTTTGATTAATTTCTCCGTGGTGAGGTTATCTAATCAGTTTTTTGCCCACAGAATAAAGGCTATGTTTTTCTTACTTTTGACATGAGAATATCAACAGAGACTAAGTCAAAAACTTTGCTCAAGTAAAGGAATATGTGGTCTTCGGCTCCTCATCTGTCCACAGGACCTATTACCTGGTCATTAAAAGAGTGAATTATTTTGCTCTGATTTATTCTTGACAAACATAACACTGGCTTCTGGTTCTCCCCCTGTTGTTTTCTAGGTTCTGAGAACAGACTTATTCTGTGAATTGAAGTTAAACTGATTGATCTAATTCAGTCATCTTTTCTTTTTTTTTCACTCTTCAGATGAATAGGCACTAACCTTTTTCTATTTAATAAAAGTCACAAGATGGACTTTAATGTCTTCTCAGGCAGAGAAATATGCACTTGACAGTAAAAGTAGGTGTCTATCACACTAGCATTTAAATTTTGGTAATGTAAAAGCTTTTGATTTCCTTTGGTTAAGGAGGAGGTACAAAATCATTATTTCATCTCCTTTACACCTTGAAAATGCTAATAAGGATAAAATCTTTAACAATATTTTGAAAGCTTTGGAGATCATTCATTTATGGCAATTCTAGAGTAGTAATTTTGATTCTGGTCTTGGATTAGGATAAGTGTCTCAATGTGTCTCAATGTCTCAGTCACGGATATCATACAGAAATGTTTTATGGGTGCAGAGTCCAAGACTTTGGAGATGCACAATGAAATCTTTAAATTCCAGATTTTCAGCTTTATCTTTACAACAGGAACAGAAGAGATCCACACAGTCTAAGTTTGGCAATAGAAGAGTTAGTTGCCTGGACTACAGTAACTATGCAGGCTCTCCTTCTGGGCAATGGAAACAAGCTGACAACTCCTTCCTAACAGCGGTACAAAGTAGATGAGGTGTCTTTTCCACTTTCTCTCATTGGCACTAACATGCTTAGTGGAGATAGATTTTGCCAGCTACTTTAGGGAAACGTTGAGGAAAGCGGTGCAAAAATTGGTGCTTCTTAGTGGAATTGTTGCTGTTATCTCAAGTGTGTGAATCTTCAAGTTAAACTGATGTCCCTGCTGGATCAGCCTAGGATTCAGTAAACAGGCCAGTAAAATAAGCAATTTTCTTGCTCTTCATGGTAGCCTGACATGTCAGAGTTCAGGCACACTAATAAGTGAATTTCTGTTATATTTGCTCTGTTATATGTTAGTTCAGTATAGAGGTAAAGAAATTGCATTGTGAAGATTGTTTAGTGGGATGGGTGAAATACTGCTGTCATTCCTTCAGTAGTGAAGGAGATGGTGTACTCCAAAAAAAAGAACTTTAAAAAGGTGTTTACTGATATTGTTCATACAGACAGAATTTCTTCAGATCAGAAGGGATCCCAGTATGTCTCTAGACCAATCTCCTGCTCAAAGCAGATGAGGACTACAATTAGTTGAAACCCTGAAGACTTTAAGGAGAAAGTCACAAAGCAATCTGACAAATCCTTAATATTTCTGGAGACAAGTCGATATTTAGAAAAATGGGAGCCAAAAAAAGCTTTCTCTCTGGTCAGTTCTGTACCTGTTATTTTAGGAATATTAATAAAAATTAGTAAATGAAAAATCTTCAAAATATGGATACAAATAATTACTTTGGAATTATTTTCAGATTTGATAAACAATTGAATGCGTGCTTATTCAAAAAGAAATTTGTTTAATTGGTCCGGATTTTATTGCAACTAATTATTTTAGAATTTCCTTCCCTTCAGGTATCAATAAGTTGAAAACAGTGCACAACATTTAATTTGGGGTTTCGTGAAATATTTCAGGCAAATGCAAAATAAAAATTTGTTATACTTGTTTGATCTTTGTTCCTTTATTTAACTGCATTGATTAGTCTATTCCAACTAGTGTCATGAGCCAGTCAGAAAAAGGATTTTGACCTAGATCAGCAGAGAGATATATATAAAAATTAGGGTTCCAATCAAAATGGTGTCAGCTCCTTATGATATTTTGGACTTCCATGCACTCAGTGTTTTCATTCCATTCTTGGATCCATGACTTTTTAGGTGATTAGTCAATCAACCAAAATTAATAATAAAGCAACTATCTTCAGCAGAACCACTTTTTTTTTGAGATGTAGTACTACCTGTTCACACAGAATTGCAACACTAAGTAAAATGAAAATCAAGTTTTTTTCCCCCAGAAATCAATGGGTTTTTTTGCCAGACTTTTACATTCTGACACTGAGAGTCATCCATGCGTTAAATAAGTCCATTGAAACTATTTTGGTGATGTCTGCATCATCAGCTCACTTTCAGGTCTGTGTTGTGCAAGGTACAGGAAGCTGTTTCTAAACTATTCTCTTTCAAAATTGCAGATGTAAATATATATGTGTGTGTATAATATATATATATATATATATATATACACACTTGACATTTCGGCTACATTCCTTTGAACTAACAGTATGACAGTCCTTCTTAATGCTAACAGCTTTAGCACAGCACTGCTTAACTGATTCATATCCAGTAAAGTAGCATCTGTTGGTGGCACAGAGCATCTTATGCTTTGCATAAGGTCAAACAGCTACTAAGAGAAAAGAACTTCAGTACTACATGAGATTGGACAAGTTCTGTTTTCACCGATGTGAATGTAAATTTTACACCACTGAGTGAGAATTAGTCGAGCTCTACATTAAGTTGTTACTACTGATGCCACAGGAGATCACATCGTGATCACACAGAGCACTGTGTGTAGCCTCTGGAGAAAAACAAAACTGCTAGTGCAATTGTCATCATAAGAAATAGAAAACTGAAAAATCTTTCTCTCTTTCATATTATCTATAGAAAACTAGGTAGGAGAAAGTCACAATGTTTTTTTGCTTGCAATACAAGATAGGGATAGAAGACATGATTACTCTGGGTAAACAAAAATCATATACAAGATTAATCCCACCATTTTCTGTGTATCTATTTTTCTAGGTTTTTATAACCAGATATGATAGACCACAGAAGTATAATTGCTTTTTGTTAAGTCCTTTATGTCTGAAAAATTTTGATATTAATCTTTCAAGTTTCTAACTGCAATTTTGTCATTTTCAATATCTGAAAAGAACAGGAAGGTATAAAATTTTTCTAGGGAAACAAAATAAATCCTTTTCAAAAATGATTTTATTGTCTTTTCATATTTGGTACAGAATGAATGGAAAAGGACTCCCCATGCTCAAGGTAAGAGATGTGCCACTTCCAAGCACCTATGGGAGACACCATGTTCTCCATACTTCATGTGGTGATAACATTGTTCCAACATTGCTCCAACCACTAGACTTCATCCAGGATGATGCTGCAGGTGACTAATTTTATAAATAGCAATAAATTGAGTGAATCTATGATTCACATCAATTGGGCCACTTTGGCTTGAAATGAAACAGATTGTGCTGTGCTCCACACAATTTGAAGGGGGCCTATTGTGCCATCCAAGTGTTTGATTTCCAGAGCAGCAGAAAAAAATACTGTATAGAAATCAAATCAGTAGGAAAATGTCTCAGCTGAAGTATAATCTGTCTGCAATCAGAAAAAGAGGGCAGAAGTCTTCTAAGGTAAATGTGAATTATTTAAAAATCTGCAAGTTCTACAGCATTTTCTCATTAGTTATTCAATCATTAATAAAATTCACAGGTCTCTGCCAGCAACCAATCTGAGACTCTAACTATATTGAGCAGTCAGAAGCTTGATAATAAAGCAGTTCTATCAAAAGCTAGAAGCAGAAGTCCACCTTGAGGTAGGAAATACATTAATTTGAAATCCTTATTACTTCCAAATTTTACTTTTTGCAAAATGTTATTGCTCATTGTTGATGGTGTAGAGAAAATTACTTGGAAATTAGTTTTTCCCGCAGCTCCAGGGATGACCCAACATGATTTCAGATGACTATACATTTGATTCATGGAAAACAAGGAATCATTCACAGAGGGCAGATTTCCCAAGATGGGGCAGTACATCAGCATGCCATCGCAGGAGGGAGGGACTGTGCTTCACTGAGATGTCTGCCCTTCCCAATCTGTTGTCTCTATGTGAATGAGAAGCTTAAGAATCTTTTAAGGGGGCCTTTTTAAAAACAAGATTTGTGGTGGGTGAAGGTTTCAGAAAAGGAAAAACATTTAGGAAAATTTTATAGAAAATGAATCAAACTAAATAATAACAAAAAGGAAAAACATGGGCTCAGAATTCTAATTTTTTTCTTATTATAGTTAAATGAGATATCTTAAAGCTGTCTGTCACATCTCAACTATATCTCTTACTTGTGTAAATCCTCTAAATGCTTAATTTTATTAAGGTATTTTAACATTGTTATGTATATAGAAAATTTATTTTAGCCTTACAAGCCTATCTAACAAATATCTTTATCTTTTTTAAGGATAACTACTACATAATGTTCAGTCTTCCATATTTTGCAGGGGTCTGAAGCATTAATCTTTTAATCATACCAACTTCTGATCTTCGGAAGAGAATGAGAAATAAAGAGAAGAATTCCACATTAATTTTCTGGGATAATTCCTGTTGCTCTCTCTGTGATATTCAAGTTCATCTGCAGAAAGAAGACAGTAGTTTATGACTTTAGGCTTCCACTGGAGAAATATTCGTAGATATTATTTCACCCTGATCCCTGAGTGAATGGGGTAATAGATGACTTTAAATTCCCTTGCATGAATTTCCATGCATAAACTTAAAGTAGAAGAGGAGAAAAGTGAATAAAGCTGTACTTTAGGAAAATTTTAAAAGTATTTAGTGAGGGGAAGGGGTAGAGAGGGAAAAGTTCATAGACTTGCATTAGCTCTTCTTTAGTCTACCTATCCCAATTGCAATATTGCAAACACAGATTTAAATTATGCTGCAATTTAATGTTTTTGACTAGTCTTCTTAAGAAGTTTTCTTTCATTACAATGTGGGTTTTCTTCTAAATGGGCATTAGGAAATCCAGGGTATAAAATGACATGACTGTGCTGACAGGCACAATTAGTCACAGGGTATTTGTCAGATCTAAATATATCTCTGTTATTTTATTTCATTGATGATTTGTCCTAAAAGTTTCAGATTATCGAGTGCAGACATGCTAGAGTATGAGACTGGGTGAGACAAATTTCTGAACCATTGATAAATACAGATGAAGCAGAGGGATTAATGCCAAACCCAAGCAGATGTGTTAGGAGTGAATGTTGATTGCTGAGAAATGGCTCACTAGGTGGAGTTTTATTGAGTCTGCAAGGGCACTGTGATATTTGTGATACACATAAAGCAGAAGAAACAGCCCCAACACTAGATGGTCTCTTTATTTATTGTTTAGTTCCTGAAAACACGTCGGTGGGCAAACAAACTGAAAGTGTGTCACAATGTCTTGTCCAACACAGATATGTTAAACCTCCCTAAGGACCAAAAATGAGTGTAACTTCTGCAACAGCTTGTAAATCTGACAAAACAGCAAATGACATGTTGTTCTCATGATGGCTCCAGCTGATGGTACACAAAAGTGTCATAAAGACTTTGTTTTACTGAAATTTCTGAATGTGATAAAGGAGAATAATTTTTAATTTTCAGTGTTTTGATGTATTGCTTTCATTCTGATCACTATATTCTTTTTAGCAGAAACAAAACCAAAAAAATGCACTGCAGTCCAGGGCCAGTGGCAAAAGGACCAGGGCTGTAACAGCATTGTAAACCAGGAGTTGCACTTTTAAACAGATAGAGAGGGTGGCATGGGTCTCCAGATTTGCTTCTCTTGTTACAGTCTCTAAGCACCTCACTCCAACATAAGCTTGTCCAGCCTCAGCACAGAGCAGCAATGTTATCTTGGGAAGATACAGCATTCAGAGTGGTCACTTAACAGACCATCACTGAACAAAATTTCAATGAATAAAATTTCTACACTGCCTTGCATGCCCCAGCTAGACTAGCTAGCCCTTGTTTTACAGTGCTCCAGGGCACTTTCCAGAGAGAATATGAGACTTTGGCACCTACAGGTTCCTCACGCTCTAAAATGCCTATGAAATTTTGTCATATAAGCCAGACAAACTGTGGATACCTGTAAGTTATGATCAGAACGAGATTTCAGAAGTAGCTCATTGCAAATCAACATGTCCAGATATAGCAAAAAGAAAATCACGATCTTTTGCAGTTACAACCCACAGAGGTATAAATACATATTGGTATGTATATGCAATATGCATTGCATATAAGTGCAATTCATATACATGCAAAAAGAAGCTCATTCTATCTAGATATTCATATTTGAGTCTCTTTTTCAAAGGAAACTGGAGGCCCAAATTGTATCTAAATTGTGTGAACCTTCAGTGCAGGAAACAGGCACCTTAGCAACCCAGGAGAACCTACAATTTTCAACTAGGAGAGGAGAAGCACAAATCCCATATAGAATTGTTGTAACACAACTCCCTCCCTGCAGGCAGACGAGAAAGTCTGGTGCCAAGGTTTCATCCTGATGCTGTCATTTCTCCTCTGCCTTTTTAAGGCGTTAGCTTGAGAGCAATTCCTGTGTCACATTAAGTGGAGTGACTGCAATTCTGCCTTTCACACAGACTTTACAAAATTATATAGACATATAGGACCCTATGTTCTTATCTTGGTGCTAGACTGAAGCTACAAAGCAATTTCATTTTGCCTATCTACAATGCTTACATAAAAAAAACCAAAAAAACCAAGAAATTTCTAAAGTGCATATCAGAATACCATTTTGTGGTGAATTTATGTTAGAACAAGAAAGATCATAAGACATTTGCATTCACAAAGGTAAATTGTTTGGATGCCTCTTAATTTTCAAGAAAAAGATCTTTCTAGGATCACTGAAGCTTTTGGGGTCATGGCAGAGGAAGAAACTGAATTCAGACTTTCTGCACCAAATGAGGAATATAATCAGTGGCCCTTCTCCCTCCATTGCCTTGTTTTTAGAAGAGTACAACTAGCTCTCCAAGACTGCCCTTGGTATGGTTAAAAATCAGCACCTGAACACACAAGGCAATGTGAGCCTCCATCTAATTTTTCCTGCTTCTCATGATGATTTTGTTTCTCTTTCTTTTGATAAATGGACTGAGCATGACCCTGTGTTTCTTCTTTAGGTTTCTAAATTTAGAGCACATGGCTTTGGTTACCCTCAAGGTGTCAGCACAGATATGGAACAAAGACCTTCAGCAGTCCATGAATTTGTTGTAGAAATTGATTTTTTTTTTAATCTTCTTAATGTAAAGTTTTGACAGCAAAGCACCAACTGTGTCATTCCCTAAAGCAGAACTACCAAAAGGAGGAAAATTTATTGAGTTTTTCTCAGGATGTCTCTAATAACAGCAAAGAGACAGGAAAATTTGCCTTCTACACAAAGACAGAAATGTCTGGGATCCAATACTGGCATAGTTGAACTTCCAAATGTTATTTAATATAATAAAATGAGGCTCTCGAAAATGTGAATTTCAATTATTTTAATTAGTTTTTAAAAACTCAACATATATTGACAGCTTTTTGCCATAGAATGAAGATGTGCACATTTACACCAAGAACCAGTTTATGTGAAACTTGGAATCAGAATGGGGTGGTACTTTTGGGGGCCTTATATAATTTTATGAGGACATGTACTACCTCATATAGACCAATCACAGTGTTCTAAGAGGCTTTCAGTTGTAAAAAATCCCTCCCACCTAAAGCAAACGGGCCACAATAGCTACTGACATTCTTCCTTTGGTAACTACTGGTAATTGGTAATTGGTTCATCTGTTTCACAAACAGTTTAGTCATCTACAAAAGCAACAGCCTTCCTTAGAAGGAAAAATCAGGCAGCTGAGAACAAGAAAATCAAAATATCAAGACCAGGTTCAAGTTTTGTGCAGTACAGATATGTCTAAAAGTTTATAGACCTTAACAATTTTCCTAAAAGAATTGCAGACTCACACTTAGTGAGTTTCATCTGTCCCTAAAGTACAAAAATATTAGAAAGTTCTGATGACCTAATTAAGTGCAATTCAGTTAATTTTATATTCTCAAGGTAAGACTCTCATTAAAAATATTTAAAGGCCTCTGCCATCCAAAGCTTGTTATAAAAAACTTCCTAAATTATCAACATTTTAATATTTTTTCTAATAAAATAAATAAGAAATCACAGTAATAACTACTTGCACTAGGGGAAGTGATGAGGCTGAAGGTCTTTCCAATTCAGATTTCTTATACTGACGTTCACTTCTGTTTATCTTCCAAAGTGAATTAAGAAAAGATATCAAAGGCCCTGCAATCTATGATATGACATGGGGAAATTCCCACACAAACATTCTTGCCTCAGCATTAGCCACACAAAAAGAGTTGAGGAGAAGCCCTACTTGAAAAGATTTGTGCTGTCACACCATTTATTTCTCTGTTGGTCTGAACAGATTGTGATAATCTACGTAGAAAAAAACTACTATCCTTTCTGGGATCCTTTTTGCAATATACATTATCCCCTTTCTTGGAATCACTGATGCTCACTGCCTGAGTTGAGTCAAGCTTCTAAACAAAGACTTTTAAAGACAAATTCTGCACCACCTATAAGAAAAATCTGGTTTCTATTTCATTAGTCATGTTGTCAGCTCCATCTTTATTTTAGCCAAGACCTTGAAATTTGAAGTGTTCAAGCCACAGAAGTGGAGGTCAAGGAAGCATACTGAGAAAAATGAATGGGCTGAGAGAGGAAAGAAAAGTGATATTCCTGGAGAAGAGAATTTTGCAGTAGCAGAGGTAACATTTCTTTCTCTTTTGGAAAGTTGACTGCTGTTGTGGAGCTCAAGATCTGGAAAGCCTCTTTGTCATTAGCAGTTCCCAAAGTGCAGAAGTGTTTTCTTCATTCATGTGAAACGCAGGAGAGAGTGCAAGTTGTCTACCTTGTTAAGGACTTAACAATAGTTTTCCATGGTTTAACAGGAATTGGTTTTTCAGAGGGAGAAGAAGGGGAGTTGCTTGACTTCAGCTTGAAATACAGTACTGTATTTTAAAGGAGAGAGGTCTGGAAACTTCGTTCATGGATCGCAAAACGTAAAACCCCTTCCCCCAGGAAGCCCTCTCTGGTGGACTTTAACATCTGGAATCCTTACACTGTAAGGATGTTCATGCATACGGAGAACATTGCCTGCTGATTTAGAAAATGAGGCCAGCCACCTTTTGGTATATGCTTTCCAAGAAATCAGTCTCTCCTGGTACATCAGACAAGCAGGTGAGAGAAGCTAAGACAGATCCAACAAGTCTTCACAAATATTCCTTTCTTAAATTTGCTTTCTGCTTTTACCAGGCAGAAAGAATCACAGTATCTTGAACTCCAGGAGCAAGGTACCTGCCTCATCCAGTCCTTCTCACTGGAGGGAGCACCTACCATGACCATGCTTTTCTCCAGAGGGATGGGTTATGAATTATTTTTAAATATGGCTTTTTTCAAACTGCTCTTTTATAGCTTTGAATCACCCATGCCCAAAAATCATATGAAACAGGTATTAAAAAAGAAAATAAAAGGTAGTTTTGTGCAAATCAGAGGAGTAAGTGTAAAAACCTTCGAGCTTATCATGTTGGTCAAGTGAAACGAAGAATGAAATGTTAAATGGAAAGCATTCTGGACTATACTTGTGTCCTATTTTTAATGATAATATCTGCCTCAGTAATTCACAGAAAACATCCGAACTGTTTTGTTTTGTTTAAGGGACGCTATCCAGTATGTAGGTCAGCCTCTCCAGTGGCTCTTTCTCTATGACTTTTCAGGAGATGACGAAGAGATTTTATTCTTTCACTTTATACCTAAGAGCATCATGTTCTAAAGATTCATATTCTGAAAGATGCAGTGATTCACAAATAAGTGGAAAAAAATCAGAATAAAAAAATTGCTCTGTGGGATTCAAATATAAAAGCAGGAGCAAAAGCTGGCTTGTCTTTGTTTTTGCAACAAACTGACTACCATAATAAAAAAGAAAAGAAATAATGTCTTAGCAGCAGACTGACTACCACAATAAAAAAGAATAGAAATAATATTGGGATGTCAGGAGGATAAAGAGACTTTTATAGGACTTCAGGAAAATTAATTGTATCAATTTAGCCGTGCTGAATACCTAATAATGGTGAGCAGCTGAGAGTGACTCAGCATTGCATCAAATATGCCTATTCTCTCAGGAAGTGTTTCAATTCAGCATGAGGAGCAGACTGTAACTTTTTTGTGATTGACAATGACTAAGACGCATGTAAGATGCTGGAGGATTGAGTCATTCTCCTTGCATTTCTCAAAGTAATAGAAGAAGAAATAATTCAAGGAAATAAACTAGCCAGATTCTCCAACTGAACCAAACCATTTTTAAGACTTGAGGTGGTTTTCTAGGATCCTACTCCCCTTTTGCTGTCCTTTTTTAATTCCAGAAGACAATTATTTGTTGCTGCCATCCATCTCCAGAGCTTGTTCCACAGACCTGTAAGCTGTTGCTGGCTCGCGGTGCCATCAGAAAAGCTTTGTCTGGTTCTGTGTTTCTGCGCACAAGGTGCCACAATTCCAGGAATGCTGCTGGTTTCCCAGAGTTTGTGTTTGTCCTGATAGCTAATGTCACTTTTACAAAAATGGGCTTTGATTTTCTAACAACTTTTAAGCCTCTGCTATAGCCAGATGCTGCAAACTCCTGATTACCAGGAATTACTCTTTGTGTATATCATTGAAAGCCACAACAGAAGAAATAAAAAGCAACAATGTCCTGGTGAGGGAAAAAAAAAAAAAAGGCAGAAACCATCCTAGGAGACAAGAACAATTTCTATTTACTCTGTGAGCTTAGGCTGCACACAGAGTTGATCCTCCTGAGATGTCTTGGGGGACAATTCCACTCTGGGAAACATAGCAACAGATTTTTTTAAAATTCACAATTAATTAAGGAAATATTCAAAAGTGCGTGGCTGTGGTTCTGCAACCATTTTCAAATGTCATTTCATTCATATTTCTGCAAAGATCACAGCGAGATGCAGGACACACCACTCACCACTATTTAATCTGAATCAATGGAGCTCTTGTTTGTAAAGAATGCAAAATCTGTCTTAATATCAAACATGCTGATAGGAGTTCTAAAAGCTGAATCCTCATGTAAAAATTTGGAGACAACATTTGAATACACTGCACCATTTATTTTATTTTCCAAAAAAAGCATCAAGCAGTCATTAAGGCAAGTTTAAGTGAAGAAATGCATAACCACTTACATAAATGCACTATTGCTGCATCCAGTCTTGTAGCCACATGAACTATGACACTGTATCATAGAAGAAAGGCAAACGCCAGTAAGGATATTTTAAGACTCATAAACTCTTGAATTTCAAAGAAGAATTTGATTTAAAGTGACAACACCAGAACATTCAGTCACAGTTTAACTCAGATGACAGTAAGTGAACATAAAACCACACAGAAATTTAAAATATTAGTAGTTATTCCTGCTGCCTATATTGAACATTGAAACTCCTGCCAATCCAGATAGCTTTAATAAACCCTTATCATTCCTTTAACCCCTAGGAATCCATGTGTTCCTGTGTTTATGTGGTGCTCCTAAGTAGTGTGCATGCTCATGTCCTAAGTTCAGCCTCAAAATCACTGCCCAAATGCACACCTGCATTATCACTGGTCACAGGTCTCTTGTTTATTGTCACACCTACCCTCTGGGCAGAGAGACACAAAGTTGAGGCTTTGGTGCTAAAGCAGCAATTCCTTCTTTGCTGCAAATTGCTCCATTACAAAGAATAGAACGAAACTTATTAAGACATGTAGAACTTACCTGAATGTTTGTAGATCTCTTTCATGTTCCTCCCACCACTGAGTTTTCTTTTTACTGGTGTTTCTCACTGCTAGTTATTGTGCATGCTAGTTCCCAATGTGCTGCAAAGAGTAGGCTCCGTTTTACCAAATCTAAGTTTTAGATTCATAACAACTATGCTAGGTACATAAAAGAACAATAAAATGAATATTCTAGGAATTTTTTTGCCCTCTGTTTTTTTCTGGCTTCTTAGTCACATCTGTTCTGTGTCCCAGATGTTCACATGATTATTGGCTTTTCAGCATCAATACATAGTCTGTCTGTCAGAAGCTCCCCAACTGTGTTTCCTCCACTCTTCGATCTTTTGAAGTCTAAGCACTTCCAGAGCACCTGGCTAAAGAGATCTGATTAGAGGGAAACATAGGTTCCTGTAGTTCTAAAAGAACCCAGTGAAGAAAAAAGAAGCATGGCTGAAGGCCAACAAGAACTAGGTATGATTAACTGTTGGGGAGTTGTATGTTGTGTGACTGCTCTATATCAACTTGTGGAGGTTGTCACATGCAGTCAGCACCAGCTGTCCCTTTTTGGTGTTTCTGAGAGCAGCCTTTTGAAGATATTCCCAGTAAATGCTGAGGCAGAGACACTTTCTCTCATGTGGTTGCATTCTCCTTTGTCACATTTTCACTTCTGCAGAGGTAAAGCAAGGAAAAATTGATATTCCATGGTGCAGCCACGCTGAACTGAAAACCTCTCTTGAAACACAAGGAGTTGTAACAATAAAGATTCTCCTATACTGCTGCTCATAAGCTTATTGGCAAACAATTCTGACCCTCTCCTAAGACCAATTGTTATTCAGGTCACTGATAGTCATTCCTGAGCTGCACTGAATCATATGAGTCACATCTCTGTTAGCACAGCTACTCTCATAACTGGTTGTGGTGCCTGATCCTGGTGCTATGACAAGCCACACACCACAGCTGATTTTCTATTTCTATAGAGATTTCTCTAGTTGATTTTTCTATATCTCTAACCCACATACCTTGTTTTTCATTACAGGAAAAACAAGACCATTTTTGTATTCCACAGGAGTAGCTCCAAGCTAATGGGCATAGAAGGGCATTGTTGTGTACATATACTATTGTTTATAGCATTTAAGAGCAGACAACAGGCTCTGCAGTAAGGTCCACAGTTCTTTTATCACTTTATTATACTTGGTTTTATTCAAATTTACCATCTTCAAAAACCTTGATATTTCCCAACCAATGTCCTTGTTTTTTCAGAGTACAGCAAGCAGATCAGATGAATTCATCCCATGAATCACTCCAGAGAATTAGTGTGCACAGACCAGAAGTTCAGTGCAAGTTGTATTTTCCATGTGATTTATGATGATTGGAGATAATTGAGAGACAACTAATTTTTTACACTGTTTGCCCTACAGCACTGTTTGCTATACACAAAATTTATTCCAGGTCCTGAAGTGGACTGTATTGTGACTCTCTAGACCTCTGTGTCTTCATATGTTGAAGAGAGGGTATCTCTGGAGCTCTTCATCTACAAGTCTTTCAAATGCCTCCAGGGATGGTGACTCAATATCTTCCCTGAACAGCCTGTTCCAGTGCTTGACAACCCTTCTGATGAAGAAATTTTCCCTGCTATGCAATCTAAACTTCCCCTGCACAACTTGAAGCCATTTCCTCTCATCTTCTCACTTGTTACCAACCCCACCTGGCTACAGCCTCTTATCAGGTCATTGTAGAGTGGTAAGGTCTCCCCTGAGCCTCCTTTTCCCCAGGCTAAACCCCAGCTCCCTCAGCCACTCCACATCAGAGTTGGGTTCCAGACCCTTCACTAGGTCTTCTCTGCACACATTTCAACACCTCAATGTTTTTCTTTAATGAGGGGCCCAGAACTGGACTCAGTACTCAAGGTGTGGCCTCACCAGTGCCAAGTAGGCTACAGTCCATTCCCTAGTCCTGTTGGCCACAGGATTCTTCATACAACCAGGATGCCATTGGTCTTCTTGGCCACCTGGGCACACACTGGCTCATGTTCAGCTGCTGTCAGCCAGCATCCCCAGCTCCTTTTTCCTCTGGGCAGCTTCCCAGACACTCTGTCCTCAGCCTCTAGTGGGTTGTCGTGCATGGGGTTGTCGTGACCCATATGCAGGACTCAGCACTTTGCCTTCTTGAACCTCATACAATTGTCCTTGACCCACTGATCCAGCCTGTCCAGATCCCTCTGCAGAGCCTTCCTGCCCTCCATGTCCTTCCATCCTGCCAGCTTCATGTCATCTGCAAATTTACTGAGAGTGCCCTTGATCCCTGCATCCATATTATCAGTGAAAGATATTATACAGGACTGGCTCCAATACTTTGGGAGCCTTTGGGAGCGTCCTTAGTGACTGGTCACCAACTGTATTTAACTCCATTTACCACCACTCTCAGGGCTGAGACATCCAGTTAGTTTTTCACCCAGGGAAGACCACATCTATCCAATTCATGAGCAGCTAATTTCTGGTCGAGAATTATGTGGGAGGCAGTGTCAAAGACTACAACAATCTGGGAGGCATCACCCACAGTCTCCCCCTCATCCACTAAACAGAATCCACTAGATTGTCATAGAAGGAGGTGATAGGTCAAGAGGCACCTGGTTTCACATACCCATGCTGGCTAGGACTGTTCAGTCTTACATCCCTTTAGATAGGAGCACCCTGATAAAGAGCAGTCTAAAAAGACTGTTAGATGGTGCTCCTTCTTTCTTCATACATGTTCATTTGCAAATGCCTGAAGTATCCATAAGTCCCAGTTTCCACTGTTTGATCTCTTTGAGGGGAAGGGAGGAAGTAATTTCATATCCTCAGGTTCTGCAATATTGGCTAACAAAAATAAAATCAAATAACTTATTTAGACTTTGGGAATAGCTTCCTAAGTCAACAAGAACTTTCTTCTTCCTTTATTAAAGACAATAATATAATGTAGGACTTAAAAAGTAGACAAGTATATAATCTGCATTATCACATTTCACAATGATGTGTCTTTTTCACAGGCTCCAAATCAATTACAATGCATAATTAAGTTGCCAGAGAAATGGAAAAATTATCTGCAGGTGGTGGTTAGAAGCTGAAGGAAAGATGTTCTTGTGGTCCCAATTCCAAATATGAGGCTGCAAATGTCAGCCCTAGGGTTTGTATAACCTCTGGACTAGGGTGAATTGATAGAGGCAATGAGATTAGTCAGATAATAAGGGCAGAATGTACATGGTTTATGTGGCCACACCAAGTTGATGATAGGGAATAAAAATACATTTTAGGAAAATATTGTGCCATTTCAACAATGACGCAATACTCACAAACAGTAAAAAATCCATTCATAAAGTGAGAAAATATTCAGAAATTGTTTAATCTGAGCCATTAAAACCATAAGCAAACTTAAGCCAGCAACAGAAGGAATTCCCTGAGCAGTGCAGGAGCTAAAACATTCACATTGTGAAACAGTGAGTGCAAAACTTGGTGAAGAACACGGACACTAACAGGAAATGGCAGACAGGGAGTACTTGCAAAAAAGTACTTAAATGTCTCAGCCTTGTCTGTTCTTACTGAAGATTGTGTAGCATCGTGGATCCCACCCCCTTTTCAGTTAAAAAAAAAAATAAAATAAAAAGAGTAAATACAAATTTGCAATTAGGTAACACTGCACAAGAGAGACAGCAGTTAAACAAAAGCCCTGTTCCATGACTCAGTGAGGGTGATGCTGGCAGCCTAGAGAAAATACACGACTACGTGACACCCGTGCAGCCCTTGGAGATACACTGCAAGGAACTCACTCAATGAGTGCAAGAAACATTCACCATAAGCTGACAGAAAACATTCACAGAAACAAAATAGGGCCGTGGGCCTTCCCAGAAGGCAAAGCAACTGCTAAAGCATGGTGAGAAAAATGAGAAGCAACTAAAACATAGTAATGTCTTTTTGATCTGAGATATGCATAATTCACCCTTTTGTACTCCCTCACTATCTTTCTCAGAATTCCCAGGTACAGCACACCACACTTTCCTTCTTCGCCTACATTCCTTGTTTTTTTCTCATACTGACCTCACTTCTTTTGCTTTCTCTGGCAGAGATATTTTTTGTCCTACACTCTGTTACTGTACAGAAATGAAGTCCTGATATATATAGGTTGGATCCTGTTTTAACAGAAGAGTTGTTGATGCCTCTCCTTGGGTATGCCCTGACAGAAAGCAGGTGGATTTAGTCTGACTCAAATCCTTTTTTTCAGCAGCAAAGCACTCACCTGAATAATTTTTGGGGAGGGGAAAAAAACCCCAAGAATATTTTTTTTCAAAGTTTACAAATAAAATTATGTCTGGACAGAAACCTATTCTTGATCACAGAAAAGTTTATGAATGTTAAACATTAAAACCAGGTTTTTAGAATACAAACATGATATTACTTCAACCCTGTGACCATAATAAGCTATTCTGGCACCCAGAACAACAAGGCATCAGCCTTTTACATCTATAACTATGTACAAATATATATGAATTTTTGTCTCTAATCCTTCTCTGTCCTGATTGCTCATGAGAAATCTATCAGTCACTGTGCATACAGTATGTGAATCGGCAATTCCCATGGCAGTTTGTTCATCAGACACACAAAGTGACATATCCTGTGCAATTACCGATGTTAATCTGTGACCAACAGATTACCCCTGATGTGGGGTGGGCATAGTGAGACAGCCATTGTGGAGAAGTTGCCTGACAGAACCCCTCTGCCCCTGCACCCTGATAGCAGCCTCCTTTTCCATCCCTCATTCCTCTCCTCCCAGCAAGCCTAGGAAAAAGAATATCTTCTTGTGGTATGAGCACAGGTGGCATGGCAAAGCCAACTGCAGGGAAGAAGAGGGAGACTGACAGTGTGCATTCATGTGTATGCATCTGCACTCTGCATGGGATTACTGCTGACAGACAGCAGACCATGGAGATCAGAGGGTACCACAAGATTTATCTTGCCTTTTTGTCATTTTCTGCTGTTCTTTTGCCTTTTATCCCTGCAAACCATGAATTCCTCAGCCAAAACAGAACTGCAGACACCCCTGTGATGGAGGATGGATGCTGGATAACAGAGTACAGCAACTACCAAAATATATTGAAAAGAGATGTGGGGAAGAACACAATGATGGTCTCTGTGACAGGCCTGGTTCTGGTAAATTCTGAGAGTACTTTCTTGTACCTGTATTTTTTCATCTTTCCAACAGTATCATTAGATTTGTATTCATTTTTTGGACTGGTGAGGGGAGAGGTCTCAAAAGAACTTTTCCAATTCATTTTCTGTCTTCTGTCTTGTCTGATAAAGAATACTTTCATAAGGTTGCCAGTCTCTTTTTCTTCCATTACAGAATGAATTTGTGGTAGCATTCAATTCAGTAAAAACATGTTTCAGAGGCCTGCTGAAGATCTTGGTCATCATTTGTGTGTTTTGGCTCACAGGATCATTTTGCCCCAATTCACTCATGTTCTGAGAACAAACCAGGGAGTTAAATTTATTATCCTATTCCTTTCTTCTCCTACAAGTAATTCTTAAAGAATTCAATCGCAAGCAATTATGGATCATTTCCCTGTGAATAACTTGTTTTCTTTATCCCTGATAAACCTATATGTTTTTTCACTGCACCAGCTGATTGTACTTTTTATTATAACGAGACACAGCAAAGCCTTGTCAGCCCAGCTACAGCCTGGCACACTTTGTGGTGTCAGGCAGGAGAGCTGAAGGCCAGTTAATGGCCACAAGTTCAACACTTCATGGAAAATGTGCTAACCTGTTGTTTCCTGCGCCTTGAGAGACATGGATTGCATAGAGTTAAGAGGGCAGAGTAGACAGCAGAAGGCAAAAAATCCTGAAAAATAAGAGTTAGACTTATTTCCAACATACTTAAAGGCAATTTTAAATGTTCCTATTGCCAAAATATAAATAATATACAACAGAAATTTCAGACTTTCTCTGTCAGTGATAGGCACAACAGCCAATCTTTTAAGCAGGCCTTGTCACACAATTTTCTGAATATGCAGCTTCCTTTCACATAATATGTGAAGCAGAAATCTAAATCAAGGAAAATATATTAAAGAAAGATCCCATTTGTTCAAATGATGCAGCTATCCTAACATCTATTCAGTATATCTCTTGTAGAAATTATAAAGTGCTATCCACAGATTGTCTTCTGAAAATCACAATCACTATATATAAGAGAGGGGTCTATTTGCAAAATAATTACAGTTTTGAAAAAAGAAGACATAAGAGAGACATGTATCTCTCCCACACAATCACCTATCAGGCTTAGGATGTCCATCCTCTCATATATTTTTTCAGTGATTTTTTTCCATTTTGCTGTTGATGTGAGTGATGTATTATAAGAGGGCACATCATTATAAATCATATTGGAAAGTGTTTTCTGCTACTTTTGTGAAGAAGGTGGCTGGTATTTCACATGCAGTTCTAAGTACATGAGAAAACTGTGTCAAGAATTCCTAGCTTCGCTTTATTTCACTATTCTCCACATAATAAAGAGACTTCATTCTTAGTAGGCCTGGATGAAACAGCTGATGGAGCTTACAGTGCTGTAGATAAAGGAGAGGTTGTTAGTGGAAACAAGGAGTCAAGGTGAAACAGAATCCCTTTCTCGTTGCCATCTGATGCATTTGTGATCTTCTTGTCTGCATTTTTTTCTCTCCTGTCTCTTTAATAAAAGTCTTGCTGAAAGCTGTAAGAGACAAAGAGACATTCCATTTCAGAGATGGGGGTGGAATCGCCAGGGGTTTTTTGCATGTGAGCATGACAGATGGAAAATGCTTCCAAGGGAAGTCTGTACAAGTGGCAGCCAAGTGTAAATGCACTTGGCAAACACAGGACAAAAAAATACCTCGGCCTCCTGCTTGAGAACTCCCTAACTTTGTACTTCTCCAAGCACATGACATACCTCTTTATTTTGATAATGTCTCATGGCAAGCCCAGATCTTAAAATTTGAGCAGCACAGGGTGCACATGAGTCCCATAGGTAGCTTACTGCAGACCACCACTGACTGCCAGGGATGATTCCCCAGTTCCATACCCAGCCCAGCAGACACATGGAAATATATTGAAGTTTATATTAAATAGAATATATTTGGTTTCTTATTATTCATTTCCTGAAACATGGTTTAAACAGGTTCAAGACCTGGATATAAATGCTCTGTTATTTTCCACAAAGCCTGAAACATTATTTCCAGTGCCTCTGGTTTCTTCCTTAGTCATAACATAACCAGACACAGTGATCTTGATGACTTCTTGATAAGCTCAAAATTGTATTCACCATTGATCCATCAAATTCCAGCCAGGATAAAAAGTTGTTGTTTTGTTTAAGTCCACCTCACCATGCACTGTCACAAAGAAAATGCAGTACCATAGTTTCACCTGAGATTCTGAGATCCAAGTTTGCACTGCTCAAGCATGTGGATTTTCTTCCTCCAAATACTAGTCATGGAGTAATTAGTGGTTTTCTTCTCATCTCCTAGTTGTCATTACAATGGCCAAGTCATCTTCTTCAACTTTATTTGCTCCTCCTACTGTTTTTTTTTCATGAAAGGGACCCTCTCCTCTTCTATCACATCCAAGTTACAAAGATACAAAGACAGGTTTCATCTCCAACTTCTTCGTTTTCAGTCTGGCTTCAGAGTTGAATGCTTCATGTTTTCTACCTGGTTTTCCTCCACTTTTGCCAAAGAAAAAGAAATATTCATCTCATAGTCACAGTGTGACAGGCAGCACTGCCATGATCTGTGGGCAGTCAGACATAAAGCCAAAAGCAGCCCTTACTGGTTACAATCACTAAGTAATGACAGGAAAAGTTTTAGAAAAATCTGAATTTGTCACTGTGCACTAAGGTAATTCTTTAATCTGATCCTGAGCAGGAGGCCAGTAATCCAGTTTTAATTAGACAGACTTACTGCTCTTCACAGAAGTATCCTTTAACTGTTATCTCTTAGATAGATGCATGAAAATGCTTTTAGCTATGTCTAATCTAAATTTGGTTTTTTGTTATTCTTCCACTCAAAATAATTGCATTGGCACCTAGCAAATGCAAAAGAGGATATGCTGAAGAAGTTGGATGGAACATGAGAAACTATTATTCTGCATCCAATTTCCCATAATAGTTCCAAGAGCAGGCCAAGGAATAATGTCCAAAAAACCACCATAACTTACAGAAAGTGCAAGACATTTTGGTAAGATTCCTATTTTGGTAATAAAATAGAACAGGAATATTTCTATAAAAACATATATCCCATGTAAAATTGCCTCAAGAGAAAATAATCTACTTAAATTTTCAATATTTTTTTGAAAAACAGGTTTGCATTCTTGCCTTGGTGAGAAATCCTAATGGTGGGAAATTTCTTTTCAGTGGTTACAATATATTACACAGAAAATTAAGCATGGCCATTCTGGACAAAATAAAAAATATGTAAGCCTCAGGTACTGTTCTGACAGTGGTCAAGAGCATACACTGTAGGAAAAATTTAAGAATATAAAAATACCAGTTTACTACTACTCAATGATTTCTTGAAAGAGAAAATGTATCTTTGTTTTTGACACTTTTTAGGTATTTTTATCCCATGAATGCATGCATTTGCTTTTGAAATACAGCAGTTGATTTTTGAACTCAAAATTATATCAAATCTGATCCAGGAGCAATATCAAAACCCTGTTCATATACAAAAAACTAAAAAAATGTATCAAAGAAAGTACAACATAATGGCTTCTTCTACAAAACACATATATAAACTGAAATGGAAATTCAAAAATTAGTATCAGAGATGCTGGAAGAGAAAATTATATAGGACAGACAGTTCTAATGATCAGTATAATAGTTCCTTTTCCAGCCACGGATACTATTAGCGGACCATATTCTCCCAAAGAGAGACTCTTTTGTAAGGTGCAATCATATAAGAGATGTGGTTTTAATTACCAAGAAACAAAAAGACCTCAATTTTACATCTTGCCTGAAAAACAGCACATAGAATAATTATGCTCAGATAATTATTCATTATGGACTCAGCAATCTGACACCTACTGATTCACCCACATCATTTTTATTGTAGTGCCCACATTTTCCTTTGAGATGCCAATCTACAGGCTTGATTTCAACTTCATTAAGGCAATGGAAATGTTTAAGATAACTTTAAAGTAGTATACAGCAGAATTTGCACTTTAATGAAGCTCGGGGTTTAGTCAGAGTTCCCAAAATAAGTAAGGGTGGTGATTAAGCTCTACTTCACTGTGTCCTTATTCCCCAGTACACAGCAATAGCAAGGCTCCAAGAAGCAAGACCCATGGGGGCGTGGTGGTGCTTCCGAAACTTTGCTTGGTTCTCTGTGACTGATTTGCTTGTCCACATCCTCTGTCCTGTTTATTTTGAAAGATGTGTCAAGACCAAAGCCCTGGGGGACATGGCTGCAGATCTGGCAACGATCCCTGGAATAGCCACTGGTGCACAAGGGAAGGAAAACAGGGACTGGACAGGAAATTAGAGTTGTTTTTATTAGCACTTTCTTCACCCCAATCCACCAAGCAATTCTTTTCATATGGATTTAATTACAAACTCAGAAGTAATTGAGGGAAAGTGCTAGACTTTGTTTCTTTAACGCATATCTAGGAAACAACCAGATACCTCAGGAAAGTTATTTATTATTGGTGCATAGAGTTAGCAGAGTTTTGCTCATGTTCCAAAACACCAGATGCCTGCAATTTTTGAGTGAATGTCTACAAGCATATTTACTATGCAGGATTACAATACTCCTCCTGCAAGCAGATTTGAAATTTACATTCAGCATTTGAAAAGTCTATGAAAAATTTATCCTGAAATTTAGTAAGCAAACATACTGCCACTCCCATTGTAAATTGGAATTAGTGCTACCAAGTTTTATACATTTGTACAGTTTAGTCAGAAATTCCCTAGGCTCCCTCTCAGCAGAATGAACAGGGAACAGCAAAACATGGTGTTGTTTAATTCATGCCAGGATGGAGACCTACACCAAAGACATTAGGCTCGGACAGCTACACATGTGTTATCTCCACCAGCGATCAATGTGTAAATTGAAGTAATCTTCCTGTAGGTGTTTGTATTGAATAGCTCCTTCTATTCACATGCACTTCTGTGTATCTAAAAAAAATGTTATTATTGACTTGGATTGTGTTCTAAATAGCTTTGATGCATAACAACTCTTCTAGTCCACGCAGATTTCACTCTTTTGCAAATCCATTGAGTGGACAATACATCTTTTTAAGGGCCAGGAATGTTTTCCTTCTCAGATCACGGAAAGAAAACAATGTTTTGCTGACGTTGGAGAACATAACATTCAAGGAAATTTTCATGTCTATATTGAAGAGGAAGAAAAAAATAAGATAACCTTGGAATTTAACCGTATTATTACAGAAAGAATTCAACAACACGGACCAGAACTTAGGAAGGACAAACATCCTTGTATAGATACATCTGAGGGTTAAACCTAACTCATTGTATCTTGGCTGCTTCATTCTCAAACCACATTTCCTTTTCTCTGAGATAAGAACAACTTCTCCTCCTTCTGTTATTCTCTAATGGTTATAATTGTCAGTACTCTCTGCCCTTGTGATTATTCATTACAAAAAGAAAAAAAATGGATAGAACCAGAAAATATAGTGTAGCACAACATTTTGGAGATTAATTTATTAAGGAGTACAGACACTCTACAAAGCAAATTACCATTTGTTTGTGTCATTACTATTGCAAATTAATACTTTGTAAAACTTAATGAGCAATTATTTGCACTCAGTATATTTGGGCCTAGGCCAAGGTCCAGGCTGCAGTGGCTTGCAAGTGTCACTCTGAGATTTGACAAGCATGCCATCCCACATGTTGGAGTGGTTGTGGTCATGCTGCTACTCAACACTCTTCAAGCTCATGCTCATCCACATGCTTTGAATTACAAAAAAGTGAAAAGATGGCATATAAAATAGATTTCATGGGTGGCAAGTGAATTTTGATGATTGAAACTAGTAACTCTGGTAGACTCTTGAGAAAGGATGGAGCTGGAGATAAGGATGCCCAAGCTAAGCAGATGTTTCTAACCAGGTTCATTCCAATTAGTCTGTGAGATACTGAAAGAATATTGTATGAAAGAAATTGAGACATAAATGTATAACATGTTAGTATTAATTATCAAGTAAGATTCTTTACCAAGTCATATCTTTAGCAATTCTTTACTTGAAAACACTTGCTATCTCAATACAAACATGAAAAGGACACTTAGAAGGGATTTCTTCTCTGCTTTAGTCTGTCTACATATTTTTTCTGTATTGTCAAGTCAATTAATTTAAGCATGTTTATGAAGCCTATATCCTTTGTTTAAAACATTAGGAACTTGTTTTGAGTCCAAACTGGCACATTACGAGTCACAATTTTATTAAATGTTAACTTTTCAAAAAGCAAACCCATTTTAGTAATATCTTATTAGGAAGTTTGAAACTAAAACTTCTCTATCCACTCGTAAAAATATTTAGTTAAACAATTGAAGCACCAAATAAAGAATTTTTAAGGTATTTTATAACAGGAAGCAGATATAGGATTTGTTTTATTGTCTTTACATGTCTATCAAGTAGACACCTATACAGGTGTGTATGCATGAACAACTGTTCCTGTGCTCCCCTCAAGAGATAAAGACACTTGAGGAGTGATTCAGGTCATATTGTTTAAAAAAAATCTTAAGACAAACAGCCTCACCTGCAGATATTACCTTGTAGATGTCTAACTGTGATGACCCCAACACAAATCCCTTCATCCAGCCAGCACTGACACAGAGCAAGCTGTGCACTTTTGTCCCTTATTTTGTTTTTTCCTTATTTTAATCGTGTCTCTGAGACCATCACTCCACAAGTTTCCACCCTCTTATGAGGGAACTGCATCACTTGGGCTCCCACTCAGAAACTGAGATAGGGGTCATGGCAGAGTCCTTTGTAATGTCCACTCATGACAAAGAAACTCAGAACAGCAAAGAATCCAGTCTATATATCATCCATATGGTCAAAGCATACGTTTGTATTTAATGCTGGTTAAAACAAGAATGTGTTTTTTACACAGTAGAAGGCTCTGAGTTTCTTCCAGAGATGTTTCTTGTCTACAGTATTAGTTAAATATTCATAAAGCTCTTTAACCGAGTATTTTGCTCTTTCAATGACTTGCTAATGTAAATGAAAAATCTGAGCTTCTCTCTTAACCTCATTCCATTTTTTTAGGGTTGCCTGCATTGCAGACTTCCAGCTTTTATTCAGGGTTTCTTAAAATTGATGTTTACGTAACTTACCAGCAAGTGAAGCACCAAAAAAATTCAAAGCACTTTGGAAACTATTTACCCTGACATTAGATTCAGCCTTTGCAAAAGATCCAGTCCTCAAATAATTGGGGAGAAAGATATAAAAATTAATTACATGGAAAAGTCATCCAAAGCTATTAATTCATCCCTTTTCCAGAAATATCCCAGATGCACAAAGAAAACCACATCTCTGTATAAATTCAGGAAAAAAAGACCAACAAGCCACCAGCCCAATAAGCATAGAAATCAATGCATATAGCCCATTTTCCTTGCATAGTGTGCTTCACTTTATAGCAACTGAGAGCTACATTTAGTAGAAATGTCAAATACTGATCATAACCAGTTCATAAGACCTTTGAGATTCACAGTAGCTGGCTGTGGCCAGCTTGTTTCAAATTAGATTAGTCCAACCTAATTTTCTATTCATGCTATGTACAGTTATTAGAGGTGGAAAGCTATCAGCTCAGGGCAGACAAACAAGACTCTGAGCTTCAGCCCTTGGTCTTCAAAAGAGCATGTGCAACTTCTGTCCTTTCCAGCTTCTAAATATCACACTAAGTGACGTTAGTGAATGTGCAAACATGCAGTAACTTTGGGAATATTAAAGCAGCCCTAGCCCACCATCCCAGCGAAATCTGTGTGTCTGTGACTAAATTGGTATTTATCATTTCCTGAGCTCCATGATGGCAGCCAGCCAGCAGATTGTGTACATTGAAATTAGAATAGATTGGGAGACAGGACTTTGTTCCAAATTGATCTGGATGACGACAGCAATTTTGAAGGCAGCTCCACATTTTTAAAGGTTCATTGTGTACACCTATAAAGGAGAGGGGAGAAACATTTAGGAAAATAACAGGAAGGAAATCTAATGCCAGGATATAAAATTTTTTTGTTATTTTTATTTTATTTTTTTTCAGCATTATTTTATTATCATCAACAGAGGAGCTAGAGCTTGCTAGCCTCACATAGATAAATACAGGGAACAGGAATGGAGAAAATGCTATTTCTAGTCATCTGTTTATTATTTAGTAATTTTTCCTACTGCAAGTGCTCTCTCTGAAAAGACCAAATGGTTTTATCAATTGTGTCAATTCTGCCATGGAAAAAAATATTACTGTTAATAGGAGTAATCCAGCTTTGCCATGTGGTTGAGGGGTCTTCCCTCATCAGTTTACCCTTAAGTTACTCTTCTCCTTGAAAATAGTAGGTGGACTTACACCAGCTAAGTTTATTTTTTCCTGCAACATTCCATATTAACTGTATAAAGCAGAACATTTTAAGAAATGTATTTGTTAAGTTTCATTGCTCATACTCTTCTGTAAAATGATTTGTGAAGTGATAAGTCAAAATCAATAAAGATATCAAGGATCAACATTAATTTCATTAGCCTACCAGAAGCACTGATAATTTTTTTATGCTTTGAATGTTCTCCAGAAAACAGACCAGGTACAGAGTTCAACAGGCATAAGAGTATTCAGTGTGCAACTGCTTAAAAACAAGATCTGATACAGTGGAAAGAATATAACTCATAGGATATACTTACTTTTAAATAACTATATCAGGAACTGACCTTGTGGCACTATTTTTTCATTCCTTATGATTCAGTATGGAAGATGAGATAAAACTAAAGGGGATAATTTTCTTTCCACCAAGCACCAGAACTCTGTGCATAAAGTCCTCAATGTTGTTCCCAAATTGCTCTCTTTACATAGTCTGGAGAGCCATCTGACCCAGCCCCATGATATAAGAATTATGATGGTTAGAGAATGGCTGCTATTCTGAATGATGAACATACAGATTTTCACCTTTAGATTGGACCACCAATGAGAATACAGTACATGGTGTATCTGAACCATACCCCAAGGACATCCTGAGAACTAGATTGACACCTATGACTAGCTGACTTGAGCATATACTAGCCAAAAACAACATACTCAGTTCACCTAGTGATATATTTGGCCATCCTTTGATAGGACTTTTGATGAGTTATATCTTGCTTCAAATGTAAGTAAATTCTGTAGCCCTGGGTGTATTTAAGACACATTAAGTGTTTTTAGCATATAGCCTTCAGCTATAAAATTTTTATGCAGTCAGGGAAGAAGAAAATTTGGAGAAGGCTCTGTTCTCTTTATATCAATAACATTTATGTTTGGTGCCAAAGCAAACAGCCATTTCCATGGCCCTTTACTGTTATCAGTGAGCACTTAGAAATTTTCAGTCAAAAGGATTGAGTGCTTCACCTCTTTCTCCTTCAGAGCACCAAAGAGCTGGCCTCTCATATTTAAAGCCATCCAAGGCATCCTCTAAACCTTTGGAACAATAATGTCAGGACCTAAGCAATTCAAAGGAAACAGCTTCCTCAAAACTAGAATCCTCTTTAGCATGGACAGCTGTGTCTTGGTGGAGTGCAGCTTGCCCTCCTCCTTGTAGCACACAAATGTTCATTCCTTTTGATCTGAGTCCCCTTGCAGCTGCTTAGCAGAAGAACTAGGGGCTCCTAAAGGATGATGTGATACAGCTCTGAGCTTTATTAATGCCTGGCCTGACTTGTCCCAGTTTCTAGAAATGATCTGGCTAGTTTGAAAGCAGCAGTACAGCAGGACACAATATCCCTTTTCTCTGTCTTTCCTGTGTCCATGCTAAGCCATAAATCTCAGTGGACCTCTGACTCAGCTGAGATACTCAGAAGAGGAATTTCTTACAGACTTGGCAGAAACATAAAATCCTGTTGAGGGGACATAACAGACTCTTCTGTGAGCAGATGGGGTTTGTGCACAAAAAAAAAAAGCCCTCAAGTCAACAGTGTTTTAAACAGATGCCTTCCACGGAGTCCTGTAGAATCAAGGAAGGCAGAATCAAAAACTGACTTGTTCTAAAGCTTTGTAGTGTTACTGTTAGGATATTTTAAAACAGAGATTTACAGGTAGAGACCTAACTACACGATTGAGTGCCTGTTAGGCTGCTACAACACTCACTTCTCACAGAGACAGAGTTTGCTGCTACTGCAGATGGAGTCCCTTTTCTTCTGTTCTGTGACTTCGAGCCATATTGGCTTACTGTGTAACACCACAGATAGAGAAGGGAGAAGAAAAAAGGCTTTAAATAGCAAGTCTTCTCTCATAAGCCGCTGAGCTTTCTTTACAGCAAAATAGCTGAATGGCACATACACATTTTCAGGAATCCATCCCATCTGTTTTCTTCCTTTCTTTCCTTTGTAGGAACCTGAACATGTATAGTGCCAAAATATTCACTGCATTCCACAAGGACTTGGTGGGTGCCACACCACATTCCAAGCGGTGAATGATAAGGTACTGATAATGATAAGTGAGTACCTCTCTTCCTTGTCTGGTAACAAGAAAACAGTGTTAACTTTAGTCTCTCTAAGCTAAATATGTCCCACTTTCTTCTGGTAGATGGAATATGATGAAGACATACCACAGGACCACCAATAAGAATAAAATTCTTATTTATAGTACAACTTACTCCTGGCAAGTTAGAGTTTAACAATCATACTGTCAGTACCTTCAACATAGCAGTCTTCTTTGGTGGGCTGGCCTGGCTTTCATCTGTTCTGTCTGGTAAAGACCATCAAGCACATTTTTATCTTTCTTTAAAGCAGCATTTGCATTCCAATACCTGTAACACTTTTATTAAGCACGCTTAACTACTCAGTCAATTTTTACAAGTGGTCTGTGAAGTTTGGAGGGCATGATTTTGTTGTAGACATCAAGAAGAAAAGCAGGAGCGGAATTTTCCAAAGTATATTTTTTTTGTTTTCTATTCCTGTGTGGTTGCTGAAATAAATAAGGATTATATGATGCTAATGTCTGTTGCTTCCTTTAATAATTTCTGAATCCACTGCTGATTTTCTACCAACTTTGGCATATGGCAAAATATTCCAAACATATTAAATTCTCAGGAAGATATTGAAGGCTGAGAAACTCAATGACAGCCTCACAGAAGAAAAGGTTAAAATGAGATTCCATTCTTCATTTTTTATAATAGATGCTTAGTATGACCTCAACTTTAACACAAAAATCCATAGGACAACAGGTTTGAGTACTACTGCTGCTTACCAACTTGGCCTCAATGGTGTAAGAGAAGTCTGCATTTTTATGTACAAAATGGCATCTTTAGGAAAGGGAGCATTGTCTCACTTACCTCTGCATAAGGTTTTTGTGCTTGTTTGAATTAAGTGAACAGCAGAATAAAAAAATCTCTGTTGTGTTATGTAGCTTCCACTTGACTGTAGCTTTCATGAACAATACTTCAAGCAGCCCTAAATTACTTATCAGCTAAGTGATTTCTGAGTACTTACATGCATCTTAAGCTGCTTTTACAGATTTTGAACAACAAAATAAATACCTATTGGAAGAGCTGGAGTAAAATGCAAAATAAAGATGGCAGCTAATTTAATTTTGCAAACAACCCCTACCATAGGATCCCTTAAATAAATATTACCCTTTTTTTCTCAAACTTTCCATTGGCTCACTGAATTTTTTATTCAAAACTATTTTAATGATCTTTTTTTTAATAATCTGTGACATAAAGTAGTTTACTGTGGACATCAGAAATTCAAAACATAATTGCATTACAGTTTTATTGTATGGATGATACACATCCTTGGCTACCTCATTCCTCTCCCTTGAGAGTGATCTCGTTACCACCTCCATGGTACTTGCTGAGTTCATATATATATATATCTTAGGATGTTTTCAGATTTTTTAGGAATTTTACTAGATCAAAAATATTTTTAATTTAAAATTTGATGATCAAATGTATCTCTTAACATCTGCTTGAAAGAAACTGCATCTAAGAAGTTTTGTAAATGTAGGTGGGAAACAAATCCCACACAATGTGCAAGGACAATAAAACAGCAGAAACTTTCACTTTGATAATATGTGAATTTATGGACCCTTTTACAGTAACCAGGTCACAATGTGTCTAAACAACTTCTTAAAGCTGTTTTTCAAATAAGAAAAGTTTAATATGGGAAAACATAGTTTATTCAATCCCTTGTTCATCAGTCTGAAATCCTTTTGATAGCTCTCTGTTCCTCACTCCCTCCACAGCTTGTGCTGTTCTCCTTGCTGATGGCTTCCCTCAAATATTAGCCTAGGTATCCTTTGATGCAAGATTACACAATGGCAGGAGACACAAAATCTGAAGTGTTACGTGAAGATATATATTAGTTTTTCATTATAAAGTTTCCTCCCTTTGAAGTTCTAAGGAAACTACAATTTCCTTTCTCCTGCTCTAAGATATATATATATTCACACACAGTTAAATATATCTCCCATAACAATTCATTTCCCAGGCCTAACCAATACTTAGGTGCAGTTCAAAGAGTGCCTTTGATCTGCACACAGTTCCTAAAAAAAATCTTTATCTTTCCATTGAGGTGATGAGGAATCCGACCAAAAAAATGGCTTCCTGCATCTAATTAACTGAGACCATGTAACACTTTCAAGCAATACCTTATTAACATTTGCATTTGAAAAGTCCACATCAGTAATTATTTGCATAAAGTAGAATACTGTGCTTGGTTAGACCGATAGAGGAGGGAGTTTTAAATTCGTGAATTGACTTCAATACTGTACATCAAATAAAACCTTGTTTACCATTCTGTATCAGATTACACTCCACAACAGTAGTGACTACGCTTGGGAGCCAGCCATTTATCATGTTAAAAACAAGGACTTTTGAGGCCAATGATCTACAGTAGCTCTATATAAAAAGCGGTTGTATTTTTATGCCTTTGCTAAGTTTTGTGGTTAAGTGGCTCACCTCATAAGCACTATCCAGTGTAAGCCATACAGAGTGAGTATTTATGCAAAACATCCCACTGAATTTAGTGAGGCTATTCGTGTATGCTCTCAAAAATGAAAGTGTGCTTCATACAGCATAGCCCTCAGCGTGTGTCTGAGACTGCACAGAGCTCAAAACGCAGTGGCCCTGCAATCTGCTGGCTGAGGCTTGCGGGGGAGACAAGCAGCGAGCAGTAAATTAGAACAGCGACTCAGAGCTGTGCCATCATCACTTACAAGTACTTATAAATTGTTTATCCTCCCCCTTCATGCTGTAGCTATAGGCTTTCTTGTTCCTACATCTGCTAAATATGACTGCTCTGCTTACTTACCAATCTCCCAGGAAGGCAGCAAGGCTCACTTACAGCTTACATCACATGCCAAGGGGTAAAGCACCAGCGCTGTACTGAGCACTGTCATCTCTCTTAATTTTGATTGCTTTCTTTTTACCTGAATTTAATCAGATGACAGGCAAAACATGGGTTTAAGAGCAACATAACAAAGCTAAATTTTCCCTTCTCTGTGGATGTGAGTATAACAAAATAGAAATGCAGGAGAGGCATAAGATGCTCTTATAGGGCTTGGGTTTCATTCACATACCCCCTTTGGCTTCTCATCACAGCACTCTCCTTTGGCTTGCCACAAGACGCCCCTTTCCAGAAGCAGCTTCACAGAACAGTGGCAAATGAGAGCAGAGCATGATAATTCACCAATAAGCCAGTCACCTGAAGTGACATGTTTTGTTTTACAGGTAAATAAAGTGCTGGTCTGGTTTCAGACCATGCCACTTAGTCACTGTCACTGCAATAACTGGCAGTAGCTGCTGCCCAGGGCCACTGCCGTGTCTTCACCTCCTTGTGGAGGTGGCAGCCCAGATCAGCTATGGATCAGCATTATCCTACCACCTGGTTAACAAGAATAAATAGGAACAAAAGAAAACAAAAACTTGAGCGTATAGACTCCTTTTCATCTAATGAGCACACCGTGCTTTTCAGTGCATGATATTCATAGTGTCCCCATGGCAATTTGATCGTCTAAGATGTAGAACAGATGGGCTAAGTCAGTCCAGCTGAAGGGCAAAATTAGGATCTATGTTACCTTTATTCACAGCCCTCTGCTTTGACCACTAGATGATGTTGATACTTTGAGGTTATATGAAAGACACATTTGTTTCCAGGCAATATCACAGAGATAGCTCCTTTCTTTAAAATTGACTGCAATTGAAATCCTACAATAAACTCCATTTAATATATTGCCAAACAGACATATAGCTTCAAATTCAGTCTGTGAAGTCTCATCTTTTTAAGAGCAGAAACCCTTCTGTCACTGAAAAAGACCTGAAAAGCTCCTGCAGTCTCATAGGGAGTATTAACCACTGATGAGGATCTGTCTTAATACACAAGAGAACAAGGGTCAGAGTAGTTCGACAAGAAGCATGAGGGCTTAGCAGCAGGAAAAATCCTTCTAAAAGCCTAGGGTATAAACATGATTAGAAGGGAAATTTATAATTTTGCCCAGCAAATTTCAAGCAAGCCAGCCAAGCTGCATGAGTATTTTAATGATATTTTCTCTTGCTACCAAGGATGCTGTGCCAGAAGCCCTCAGACCTGCCTGCAGCCATATTACTATACTTGCAAACCATACTGCCCCAAAGACAGTGCAGTCTATTTCTGTCACAGATTAAGTGACCTCTGCACTTTTTGCATCTAGCTGTGGAGAAAGCTCCAGGTGGAGGAATGTTCATCCCTTGGTTAAGCTAAACCTTTGTTTGCTGTGTTCACATGAATAACTTATAGGGCCTTGGCATCATGAAAGCAGCACTGACACAGTTGACATGACAGCACTATAGACTGAATCCCGATCTGCCCTCAGAGGAGAAGATGGGATGTTTGCTCGTTTCACATTTCACCAAGTCGGGCTGTTCAACTATTTATAAGATGAATAGAAATTTCCACTACTTCAGCTGACACACCTGCCTTTACCTAGCAACTGCTCAAAGGGAGCCAGCTGAGACAGAGGAGGCTTTGAGAGGCACAGTCCAGAGGCAAGCCTGCTGCAGCTAGTCCTGCCAGCCCTCTCTGTGCCACCAGCTCTGGACTCTTGGCAAGACAGCAGCCCTTTCCACTCACCTCAAAAGCTATTTATACGCAGCGCAGCTCAGGAGAGGAAGAGCCTTCCTGTGCTGCTTTCCCTGGGAAGTGAGTGGCGTGAGAGCAGCAGGGAGCTCTGCAGGGGCCTCAGCAGCATGGAGAAACTGTTCTGCCTAGCTTGGTGGAGTGACCACCATGGTGATGTGAAGCAACCTTCCCAATGGCATGGCGTACCCACCACCTGTCCTGCTGCAACGCAGTCCTGGATACCCCTCACATGCCACGTGGCCCCTTCAGGGTGCCTGGGGTTCTCTGACAGTGCAGGGAGCCCTCCTAGCACCAATCACTGCACGTTTTCATCCAGCTTCAGGCCCATGGGAATGCAAGTACCACCTCCTAGTCTTCTGCTGGTTTTGACACAAACCAGCGAGGATGAGGAACACCACTCAACCCGAGGCATTTGTCCAGAACTTGTTTTGCTGATTAATTGCAACCTGGCCCATATGTAGTGCCTGCAGTCACTAAGATTTCACATTTGACTCACATATCTGTAGGGTCTCTCAAACAGCCTGTTTCCACCAGACTGCCAGTGGCAGAAAGGAAAGAGCACCATTGCATTATCACATTTCTCTGCAGCATGTCTGGGGGCTCCATCCACCACAAAGTGATCTCTTAAAGTCTCTTAGGGGTAAAAAGCCATTTTAACAGGGATTAAAATATAGATGAGCTAGTGCAGCCAGAGAATAAGACATGAAATATGGCACTTCCTTACTTTAATGCTGTAACTGTGGGGAGTGACAAAAATCTGTGGTAATGGGCCCAGAGCTGGACTAGTTAGAAGACCCACTTTTATAGAAATACTGAATCTAGTTATCAAGCCAGGAATAAAGCCCCATCATCCTGGTGACTTCCAACACACAAAAACTGAGGAAGGAAGAGGCTGTACATGGGATGCTGCAGCCCAGTTTAAGACAGGAATAGGCAAGGACATTGAACAGACAAAGAGGGGGTGGCAGCGAGAGGAACATGTGCCAGCACAGATTCATCATGCATGCTGTTGCCAGGCTAAGAAAAAAAAAATTAAAAGGCATCCCAAACCAAATTGCATTTACTAGGTGTTCCTTCCTCAGCCTATTATCAGCAGAAGGGATGGGGATGCATCCAGCAGCAATGCCCAAAGCCAGCCAGGAACACAAGTTGGGATATCTAAGGAGTTGGCTCCCTCAGCACGAAGAAGGGCTCTTGAAAGGCAGTTTTCTTTACTCTGATACCTAAAATGTTTACCCACTAGCATTTGATGTCTTTGGAGAGGGAGGACTGTAACTAAATATGACATACTCTTGTTGTTCACAATAGCATACCATGTGGCAGCATTAAAAAAAGAATATTTGACTACACAGTTTTGATGCTGAGGATGAAAAGACTGTAATTGCTACAGCAATATAAATTGTGTTTGTAAAGGAAGGACTTTACCAAACAACAGGAAAAAAGATAAAGTAAGGTTAGTTTTATGGTTAAAATTAGATTAACCTGAGTTGAGACTATGAATGTTAGGGAAAAAGTAAATGTAGTTTGGGAAGGGAAGGGAGAAGGTGTTTCCAGGAGACGTGCTTCAGTTTCAAAATATCTCATACTTTTTACAAAGAAACAGACTGTGACCAAAATATTCAACAGCTTTTCTCCCTTGTGCTTGACACATGCTCTCAAATGTAGAGCTGAGATCAGGTGTGAGGGAGGGCAGGGGAGGAGGTTCCCAATACCAAGTGAAGCTGAATCAACCAAGTCATCCTTTCATATTTCAGGAATCTCAGACACAGACTGATGGTAATTTTCAGGCTATTTCCCTTCCCTTCCCTTCCCTTCCCTTCCCTTCCCTTCCCTTCCCTTC